>NC_056739.1:314155940-314230940 GCF_019279795.1 Protopterus annectens
AAGTCTCTTAATGTTGGTTGCAATACAACGGGGACTTGGAATTAGACCATTCCCTGGTGTTGTAATCTTGGAGTTGGAGTGTGTGCACACACATGTGCATTTGTATTATTATATATAACAGGGAGTGGGGGTCTGAATAAGTGTGCTTTTTATTCCCTTTGTTTGTGCTTCAATCTTTTTAGATCAATTATTTTGTTCCTTCATGGGAGCATTTGACTTCATTAGTCATAGTTATGTATGTATGTTTGCATGCATGCATTGTAGGTCTGTGTGTCTGTGAGAGGCAGACAGACACATCTTTTAAACAAAACAGAAGCAAAAAAAAAACAAACAAAAGTAATACAAATATGGAATTAGCATTTTGCTCATTTATTAGACTAATTACATTTATTTATTTTACATTTGTTGACCAGGAGTGTCCGACTGAGCCAAAGCCCAATTTCAGTGGAGATTTATTAAACACAAGGAATTGAAAAATTCACCTATGAATCACATGATAAAAAATCTATCAAATTGTGTACTTTTATTACAAGCTACATTTTTCAGTCAGAGAATTACGATTCATTAAACAGTTTGACTATCCTCCTTAAAATACACAATTCCATTTAAGCACGGACGCTCCAACTACCAGTGTAATCCTGTTTACTTTATTTCCAAATTTCCTTCTTTTTCATTCAAACCTAAACATCTACCACAAGCTGTATGTCTGTAACCGATGGTCCTTATCAATCCAATGACAGTAACAACAGATACACAGAATGAATATGTTAAAAAATGAGCATCATTAACAAGGCAGTTAAAGGTGCTGCATGTAACAAGCTGTTAGATCATACAATCTAATATTACAATAGGTTCAACACTAGGACAAAATAAATCTAAAGTTACCTCCCTCTTATCAGAAAATAAGGTTAAAAGGTTGTAGAGATGTTACCATGACAGTAGCAACATCTACGAGAAAATGTCTTACATTTGCACACAGAATACATGTCAAGTATTATCAGTAATGGTCTTTATTGTTTAGATTTGAAAAATGGTGAGACTTATGGAAGTGATTGCTATATCAATATTATAATTAAAATGATATTTTTTTGTGGGCAAAATTAATAGGATAGTGAAAAAATGTGGCTCACAAATGCTATAAAAGGAAATGTGCTGTATAAATTTTCAAAAGCTTTCAAAAGTTTAGTATTTTTATATTAGATGTTTGGTTTGCTTGGATGAAAAGGGAGAGGATTTGGAACTAAAAGTAAAATGAGTAAACAGAAATCAAATTTGTCAGGTGGATACTAATAAACCTCCAGGCTTAAATTAAATTTTGAGCATTAAAATTTAAAGGGAAAGTAGGCCAAATGATTTAAAGGGTAGAATACCCATTACAATTTAGTTTCATTTGTTTTTAAATGCATATAATTAGATGTTTTTATCATGCGATTCATATTGGAAGTCATTTAAATGCTCATGTTAATAGATCTAATTAACTAAAAAAAGTACACTTATGCCTGTATTCATAGTTATTGTGTGAATGTGTTAGGAGCATCTGCAAAGTCTACAAGTGAGAGTAGCTAGTTGGCAATTCAGAGAGTCCATGCACATTAACGTGCACTGCCCATGATTTAGTGGAAGCAAATTAAGTATGAGAAATTGTGTAAAGTAGTGTACGCTAATGAAGTGTCCTTGTGAGTCATAGTTAAATAACCACTCTGTACGCACGTCTGTTTTAAAAAGCATCGCTGAGCATTTTGTATCTTCTTTGCAATCCATGAAGCACATATGCACAAGCACTTAAAATGAATTATTCCCCCAGTAAACACTTCAGTAGTTTGTCCAAGTATGCATAAGCACTAAATGACAGCAATTCCCCCATTGATCCTTCTAGTAGTTTAACAATGTATGCACAGGCACAAAATGGCAATAAAAGAAATATTTCCTGAAGTTAAGTCAATAATCTTACATTTTTCCTTCTAGTCTTATGCATTTTGTATGCAAATGAGGCCCTTGTAGGTTCATCGCTATGAATCATAGTCATACGTCACCGTACAAGTTGCCTTATTCACTTATGCCTCAAGTACTTTATGCTTTTGCCATAGGGAGGCATGTTTAAATAAACACCTCCATGTTTCTGTAGTCAGAGCAAAAGACTGCAACTGACCTTATTTCCATAATGACTTTGTGCCACTCTGAAGATCAATACTATGCAAAATTGAAGGCTACGGCTATGAATATTACCCTTCGACTAAAGGGTTTGCTCTCGATTTTGGTGGCGATTGAGGATTCTATTACTTCAAGTTACTTATTTTTTGCTTTCATTTTGAGTTTTTCTGTGTTACTGAGTGGCTTTTAGTACTTGGAAGTGAACACTACAACTGCCACACTTGTATATTGCAGAAGTATTAAGTGTGCCAAGTCAAAGCTGAGTTAAAGAAAAACAACCAGATATAAAATACATACCATAACACTTCAGCTAAATTAGTTTCCATGTGTGAAATAAAGACGTACTAATACAAACTGCAATTTATAAAACTATTAGGGGAAAAATCATCATTAGCATGCTCAATGTGATCATAATGTACAATTACAGATATTTAAGAAAAGTAAAAGCTATCAAAGCTTACTCTGCAAAAAATAGCACTACAGATAACTGGCATGAAAACTTACACAAAGAGACACAAACTCAAGTCTACATACATATGTGCCATTCACATAATACAAATTCAGAAGCTGTAGCATTTTGACAAATCCATACTACAACAAATCATTTGTACACACTAATTATATTCAGTAGATAGTTTCCTAGGTTAGTACTAGGTTAAGTGCACTTGTGGGCTATTTTAAGCCTAGTTAGTTTTCTCCATGTGAGAATCAAACCCTGCACCTTGTGTCTGTAAGGTAAACACTTTAACCATTATTCCAACTTCCCACCTCAACATCTGTGTTGACAAACACCTCATTACCATGTTGCTGTTTTGACACTACAAGTCATTCGTCTAGCCTTATATAAATCTGTCTATAGTCACTGTACTGCTAAGCAAGTGCAATGCTACACCTGTTCCCCTAAAAAAATTAAGCCCCCCAGCCCTTTTTTAAAGCAAAGCTACAAATCTATTCAAGCTGTGTAATTGCATTCTACTGTACGATTTATATATACTCAACCATCATATACCGACCAATGGCGAGTTGTGTATTCCAGGTGATCTATATATTGTGCACTTATGCACATAACTATATTATATGTTTCCCCTATAATGTTTAAGAACTTTAACAAATTCTAGGTTGAGTCGTCAATCTACAAAACAATAAATGCCACCCTTCAATGGATCAGTACAAACTGCTGCATATGTTTAAGCACAGCATTAGTGTATTTGAGATTGTTAAACTTAGTACCTCGACAGTAACTTAAAAAAAAATTTCATTTGAAAATAAAAATATTCTAAATGGTATTTTATTCAAAAAAAATCCCATTATTTCTAGAGAGAAATATAATATGCTGGGTTAAGTTTTCCTTTTGAATATCTTTGTACACAAGTGCTTGCAAACAGCCTATATGAATCATAGAGGGACTATAATCATAAAGTTTCAATTCACTTATCAAAGTAAAATCAGGACTATAAAAGCTAAGCAAATACTGATATTAAACAGGACTCAGGGAACCAACTATCCTAACTGCATCTAGCTTGAATCAAGTTTGGGATGAAGTCAAGAACAAAACTAGTCCACCATGGAACCGGCTTAGACTGCAGGACCACTATGTTTAGGAAACATCACTACCATGATAAAGAGTGGAGTGCATGCCTACAATTATTACAAGGCACCTAAGGGGAGCCTTCAGCTGTAATTAGACAACCAACAATATAATTCCCGTTTACTTAAATTGTAGTTTTAATTCCATAGCCTCAGACTTGTTATCCAAGCAAACCTGCTGTAATGCACGTCCATATACACAGTGACCGAGATGGTGAGAACCCACAAAACAGTCCACTAATACTTCAGAATTGAGCATCATGGAAAGAGACACGCACACTATGGAAACAGATACTGCACTACATTTGTTAGCCAACACAGAGGGAGTGGTGTGCATCAGAAAATCAACATCTGCAGCTTCAGGTGCATAGGAAAGGACTTAATGGTCAAAATGGGATGCAGGCCTAAACATTAAATATCCTTCAGATTGGCACTGCAGTCCACTTGTAAAAAAATCACTTTTATTAAACTGATTGTATGCTCACTAATGCTGAACACATAATACTGGAAACAAACAAAATAAGTGTGGTCATGATGAAGACTATTTAGTTGGCTTAAAACAACAAAAAGATATTTGATGTTGGCTCAGAAATCTTAATCAGTGGACTGTGCCCAGGGCTACATTGGAACACTTCAGTACTCTGTACATGTTATCTTGAAATAGAATAAAAGTTATAACCTGAAAGGCAAATAAAATTAGCAACCTCACTACATCTTCCTGTGAATTCTGCAACCTTAGTTTTAGTTCCCACATTGTTACATGAATTTTTTTCTAAAAAACACTATGTGGATGTCCAATAAAATGTAACAAAAATGTCTGGTATTTGTCCCATGCCTGGATGTGCTAGATAAAGATGAACAAAGGCAAAGGAAGAAATAGATGGTTCTGGGACAATATGGCATGTACGCCAGCATTTCTGCACCTTGATGCTTAATTATTCCAGCTCATTAACCAGGCAAGTCCCCCTGTGCAAAACTTTCAGAAGAATAGAAACTTTCACTGCAGACTTAAAGAAAAAATGAAATATTCGGTTTCTAGCTTTTGCTTACACCAACAGGAGCTGACTGTGTAGAATTCTGAAAAAAGCATTGAAGATATTTTGCTAGCAATGATTCAGACATTTGCTCCAAGCATTTCAATAGTCATGATTTTGAATAAATAGCATTTCAAAATCACTCAGCAGATGAACCTGCCAGGGAAAAAAGGTCAACAAGGGCATTTTGCCTAAATTCAGTGGTAGGAGACAGTTTATGTGCATTCAAAAAGGTGGCTCCCAAGGATATTTTGTTTGCATTGTTTGGCACTGTGCTGATAATCTATTAGAAACACCACCACTATGGTCATTAATATTTCTTGGGAGATCCCCCAAGCGGCTACTGCAAGTACGCACCTCAATAACAGTCATCAGGGACAGATTACCAGTTTCATATATCACTGTCAACTCTATGCACTTCACCATGCAGAATGACAGAGAAGGGGTGGCAACCAAACAACATGCATCACCAAAATGTATGTTCTTGTTGTGAAAGTGTGTGATACTTTACGTATGGATTTACCAGGGATAGCACCTATCACTTCTAAATGAGCAGCTTTAAAACTTGGTTGGTAAGACAGTGATGCTGGTTTGAGGTTTGGTGGCAAGTGGAGATTGCAGTAGAGTAGACTGGCTGCCTTTTCTTCCCACAGAGAACCAATCAGGGACAAAGTTCAACAGAACCAGGGACAAATTCAGAGAAAATCAGGGACGCTTTTAAAATATTAGTGCTATTAACTTGGGACTTTGACAAAATCAGAGCATATGGATTAATATACCTTTTCTGGAGTAAAGAAGTCTATAACTCTTAATTATTGCCATCATTCATTACATGCAATTCGCCACCTTTCCTCCAAAAGTCCCTAGTTTTAGGTGGGATTAAGAGGGACAGAGCTAAAATTTTAGTCAAAATCAGGGACAGTTGAGAGGTATGGGTAGAAGCCTAATTCTGGCACAAACATTCCATTAATGAAACCAAAAATACAATAATCAGGTGTTCAAATGTTCTGATGATTGAATCATCAAAACCAGAACAGCAAATGTGCAGAATAAATCAAACAAATGCTGGCAGAAGAAAATGCCTGCATTTGTATGTGGAAGATCGTATAGCAGGAGTAGGGATTTGCCCGTTCCTTGCTGTTGTGCGATCTTTGAATTGGTACACTTCTCTATCTAGCTGTCCTTTGTTGACTGGATTAATTCCACTAGGCTAGCGGAAACTTCAGGGGAGACCCAAGGTGGTATTTATACTACTTGGGGAAATTTGGCCAGGGCATCAAGGAACTTCCTCTACTATTTTCAGTGGATGCTGTGGGATCTACATCCACCTGAGCTACCACCAACTCAAGCAGATGGGGTATCTGTTTAACATCTCATCCAAAGGGAAAAACACTCAGGAGTGTAGCTTCCCCTTAAGATGTACAACAGTGTCAGCGATCCATTCACTTGCTGTGGGAATAGAACCCATGATTTTCAGCACCAAAGGCAAGTGTGCTACCTGTTATGCCACTAACATTCTATATACAAGTATCAGGGGATGTGTGGGTGCATAGGGGCTTCTTCCCCTGTATAAAACTTAATGCAGAAAAACACAGCAACAATCATGCCACTCAGTTTGGGCTCAACAGATCATCACTCAAACATATATATATATATTTATTTATATATTTATTGAACAGGTCCACTTCACATGGTTCATTTGAGACCACAATACCCAATTTTCAAAATACTGAATTTGACTGAATCTCATTATACTGAAAACTTACACTCCTGAATTTTAAGCCATAGATATGGTGCGTTTCCCTTCACCTGTGACTTGCTTGTGATAAAAAACAGTAACAGTGCTGTAACTAAAGTGCCAACTGTCAGAATACTGATAGTAGTGTAGAAAGCAGTGTTGTAGTTGCTAAATGTGGGTGCGTCTCTCTACAATTTTATGGAAAGTATCTAAAGTAATATGGTGGATGTTTCGTATGCTCCCAGTAGAAGTGGCAGTTCCCCACTACAGTGCGATCCTGAAGTTAATATATATATATATAAATAATTAGGGGGGTGTGGGGAGCCCCCCACATAATTTGGTTTTATATCGTCCAGTTTCTGTTAAGAGGGTAAGTAAGTAGATTTTAAGTTTGGGAAAGAGTTAGTCACTGGTATTGTAAATGTGCGTGTTTATGGCTTAAAATTCAGTAGTGTCTTTTTCTTCTTCTTTCAGCTGCTTCCATTAGGGGTCGCCACAGCAGTTCGAGTGTTTTCATTTCTTCCTGTCCTCTGCATCTTGCTCTGTCACACCAACCACCTGCATGTCCTCTCTCACCACATCCATAAACCTTATCTTAGGCCTTCCTCTTTTCCTGTTACCTGGCAGCTTCATCCTTAGCATCTTTTTCCCAATATACTCTGCATCCCTCCTCAGCACATGTCCAAACCAATGTAATCTTGCCTCTCTGGCTTTGTCTCCAAACCTTCCAATCTGGGCTGACCCTTTAATATACTTATTCCTAATCCTGTCCATCCTCATCACACCCAGTGCAAATCTTAACATCTTCAACTCTGCCACGTCAAGCTCTGACTCCTGCCTTTTTGTCAGTGCCACTGTCTCCAACCCATATAACATAGCTGGTCTCACTACCCTCTTATAGAACTTCCCTTTCACTCTTACTGGTACTTTTCTGTCACAAATCACTCCTGACACTCTTCTCCACCCACTCCATCTTGCATGTACTCTCTTCTTCACCTCTCTTCCACACTCACCATTACTCTGAACTACTGACCCCAAGTATTTAAACTCATCCACCATTGCCACCTCTAACTCCCTGCATCCTCACCATTTCTCTATCCTCCCTCTCATTCACACACATATATTCTGTCTTAGTCCTGCTGACCTTCATTCCTCTTCTCTCTAGAGCATATCTCCATCTATCCAGGGTCTCCTCCACCTGTTCCCTACTCTCACTACAGATCACAATGTCATCTGCAAACATCATAGTCCACGGGGACTCCGTCTGATCTCGTCTGTCAACCTGTCTATCATCATTGCAAATAAGAAAGGGCTCAGAGCTGATCCTTGATGTAATCCCACCTCTACCTTAAATGCATCCATCACTCCCACCTCAGACCTCACCACTGTCACACTACCCACGTACATATCCTATACCACTCTTACATACTTCTCTGACACTCCTGACTTCCTCATACAATACCACAACTCCTTTCTAGGCATATGCTTTCCCTAAATCCACAAAGACACAATGCAACTCCTTCTGACCTTCTCTGTACTTCTCCAACAACACTCTTGGAGCAAACATTGCATCTGTAGTGCTCTTTCCTGGCATGAAACCATACTGCTGATAACTAATCATCACCTCCCTTCTTAACCTAGCTTCCACTACTCTTTCCCATAACTTCATGCTGTGACTGACCAGTTTAATCCCTCTGTAGTTACTACAGCTCTGCACATCACCCTTATTCTTAAAAATCGGTACCAAAACACTTTCTCCATTCCTCAGGCATCCTCTCACTTTCCAAGATTTCATTAAACAATCTAGTTAAAAACTCCACTGCCATTGATTTCACCTAAACACCTCCATGCTTCCACAGGTATGTCATCTGTACCAACAGACTTTCCGTTCTTCATCCTCTTCATAGCTATCCTTACTTCCTCCTTGCTAATCCACTGCACTTCATGATTCACTATCCGCACATCACCCAACCTTCTCTTCCTCTCATTCTCTTCATTCACCAACCCCTCAAAGTACTCTTTCCATCTGCTCAACACACTCTCCTCACTTGTGAGTATGTTTCCCTCATTATCCTTTATCACCTTTACCTGTTGCACATCTTTCCGAGCTTGGTCCCTCTGTCTAGCCAAATCGGTACAGGTCCTTTTCTCCCTCCTTAGTGACCAACCTTTTATACAACTCTTCATACGCCTTATCCTTAGCCTTCACCACCTCTCTCTTTGCCATGCACCTCATCTCTTTATACTCATCTACTTTCTTCATCTCTCTGACAATCCCACTTCTTCGCCAACCTCTTTCTCTGTATACTCTCTCCTGTACTTCTTCATTCCACCACCAGGTCTCCTTGTCCTCCTTCCTCTTTCCAGATGTCACACCAAGCACCTTTCTAGCCATCTCTCTTACTAGCTCTGCTGTAGTTACCCAGCTAGTCGGTAACTCTTCTCTGCCACCCAGTGCCCATCTTAACTCTTCCCTGAACATCACCTCACAATTACCCTTTTCCATTTGCCACCATTTGATCCTTGGTGCAGCCCTCACACTCATCCTCCTCTTCTTGATCACCAATGTCATCCTACAAACCACCATCCTATGCTGCCTAACTACACTTTCCCTTGCCACCACTTTACAGTCTCCAATCTCCTTCAGACTGGCCGTTCTACACAAGATATAATCCACCTGTATGCATCTTCCTCCACTCTTGTATGTCACCCTATGCTCCTCCCTCTTGTTAAAATATGTATTCACCACTGCCATGTCCATCCTTTTCTCAAAATCCACTACCATCTGACCTTCTGCATTCCTTTGCTTAACACCATACCTACCCATCACTTCCTCATCCCCTCTGTTCCCTTCACCAACATGCCCATTGAAATCTGCTCCAATCACCAGTCTCTCACCCTTGGGTACAGTCATCACCACTTCGTCCAACTCATTCCCAAATTTTTCTTTCTCATCCATCGTACACCCTTGGAGCATATGCATACTGTTCCTTCAGGATAATGCCTACTACATTTCTCCTCCCATCCACACCATGATAAAACAATTTGAAACCACCTCTGATACACCTGGCCTTGCTCCCCTTCCATCTCAGGAGTGTAAGCTTTCAGTATAATGAGATTCAATCAAATGAGTTTTCAGTATTTTGAAAATTAATTACTGTGGTCTTAGTCAAATGAAATTCAGTATTTTGAGATTCAGTCATGTGATGTGGACCCATATATATATATATATATATATATATATATATATATATGGTTTACTATTAAAATATCAACGTTCACCAAGTATATATATGGTTTACTATTAAAATATAGACGTTCACTAAGTAAAGCTATAATTTTCACAGTTAGAAAGTGCAACACCGAGTATATTAATGAGGTGAAAATGTCGAAAATAATCTCGGTGTGAATGGAGTGTGAATCAGTTGAATTGTACTCTTTCAACCCATCAGTGCTAGTGACACCAAAACCATAATATGGGTGAATAAGTGAACCCAAACACATTTACAAACTCAGCTTTATAAGTATAAGTTTTCTGAAGGTTGTCCACTGTCATGTTAACATTCCGTACCAGATCTGTACTGCACAGCACTGACAGTCATGTTTTTGATGGGGGCAAGCCCCCCTGCACCTCCCCTGAGGGGGGGCTGTGCCCCCCACACCCACTGTTTATATATTCCAACTATGAGATCACACTACATTGAGGAAAAGGGTAAATCTTCCGGATCCACACTGAACTGCAATCTCTATACTTAACATCACCCACATATAAGCAAATGCACAGTGGCATTCGCTGAAAAGGAGACTCACAGAATTAAAGGTAGGCAACATGGAAATCAGCCTACTGACATTCAGCTTTCCCATGTTTGCCAAACCTTCATTCTGCATTTTGATATTAAACCTATATATATATATATATATATATATATATATATATATATATATACACACACACACACACACACACACACATATATGCAGAGAGAGAGAGATGTGTATTTATAGAGAGAAACACACACAAAATGCTTAGGCTTGATGAAGTGTATAAATAAAAGCAACAATTCACTGTCAAAAAATGCCACATTTATGTAGCACGACACTATAACACTCATTCCCATTTTATCATACTAGTTTTCTGATAAAGTTTCACTTGAGCTGTTGAAGTATGCCATATAGCATTTCTCAGACCTCTGCTAAGCACCATTTCAAGATGCAAAACTTGTGAGTGGGTGGCAATTAACAGTGGAAGCAATAGAATCTGCACTGTTTAGCTTATACCATGCAAGCCAAAATAAATTGCTTTCTGAAAACCAGAGATTTGAATAAGGGGGTGGGGGGGAGTGATAAAAGTCCAGAGGCAGAAAAACAAAAGCAAAGGTCATGAATGGTTTTCTGGGCACTAAATGATATTACAGGAAAAATAACTCCAGGATAAAGTTCCATTGAAAGGGGAGAGTTTTCCTATAATTTAGTCTGCCAAATATGATTATCTGCCCAGGTTAAAAGAATTCAAAAGCAGGTGCAGAAAGAAAGTGTTTTAATATAACGTGTGCCTGTACATGCATATATACGGAATTTAATTTCACACACTCGTTGTACATTATGCATATACAATTGTCTTAACTTTGTATGGATATACAACAATCAGGAAGATTATCCAATTCACATTTTTTTAGTTTGTGAGATGTTTAATCAAAATCCGAACTATTTAAATCTAACAGTACAGTTTAAGGTACAGTAGGTGCAAATTGTTTTAGCTCAAGAAGAAAAAAGTGGTACATGGGCAGTTTAATATAACTAGTCTTTCAAATGGTCTGCTTTCAGTGGAATAGTTTCATCAGTGCAAAGAGAGATTATAGGATTAACGCAATGGAAGAATATAGTCAAGAGTTCTTACTAGTTTTATCAACCACAGTTGTTACATCATTAAAACACTCTGAAATTGTTAAAGCTCTTAAAAGCAAAACTACTCACATTCGAATCATCTGTTAAACAAGTACATGCTGCTATGATGATTATCAGCTTTGATAATCTGGCACTTTGATATTTCTCTTAGTCTCTTCCGCAATGAATTAATGCTTTGCAGTTTTTCAGCAAGCCTGTTATGCATTCATCATATATTTAAGACCATTATAGTAATTTCAGTTGCACCTGCTGACAAAACATCTATGTATGGTAGTTGCTCTGAACTGAACAGTAGTATAATATGAGAAATTTTCAAGTCCCGTTCATATTATGGATGCAGGATAGACTAATTTTATAAAAGACTAGACTTAGGAATGCCACAATTTCCAGACTACATCTTAGATTTCTATTTCCCAATTAAAGAGAAAGATGTATTGCATTTTTTACAAGAATGTTGACAACTTGCTCGTTTTCCATTTTTGTATTCCTTCTGTGTCCAGGAATGCCCCAAAAGTTTCTGAGGCAGATAAATACTTGTCACTTAATGTGAAGCTATGCTTGCAAGCTTGCATTTAAAATGTTAATAAGGCTCTGAAGTGGAGCTACATATTTGTTTAAATATTGCAATGGTCATTCTTCATAGGGGGACTTGTTATTGAGATTGTATTAACACAACCCTAAGTAAGGGGATTTGAAGGGAAAGCCCCCATGTAAGCACTGGATTTTTTATGGTTTTGCCTCTTTATTTTGTATATTTTCCCCCAGTGATTACCAATGTAAGGTTATTTTCCCTACATTTGTAATCCTGTATTCCTTGTAGTGTATGTGATTAACTGTGCTAGGCTCAGCCATTTGAGTTTCACAAACTGCCAGTTTTTTTTTTTATTTATTGATAAATACTGACTTATTTGAAAATAGCTTGTGACACTCCATAGTTGTGCATATTACTATGCATTTTATTCCAGTTTATTTCCAACCTTCCCTCCATTTCCATTAAAGTTATAACTTGTCCAACCAAAGAACAAGGAACTCAACCAGAATCAAAACAGATTCATAAGGGAAAAAAGGAGGGAAAAAAGAGAAAAAAGGAAGCAGGCTGGATTTATAAAATTAGCCTGCATAATACAAGCAACATACCCCTCAGTCTGCCAAATCATGGGGGGCACAGACCACAGATGTGCAACAGTCATATTGTGCTTGTGTTGTGTGGTTTGTATTTTTACATTATAACACTAACTATTTTGCTTACATTTGTTTTGCTACCACTTCCTTCAATGAAGCAAAATGTATCCGTATTAAGACAAGGTGCTAAGTTTTTAAAATGTAAGCTCATGAAACAAACTACAAAAGTAATGTTTTGCACTACTCTAATATGCAGGAAAAGTAACCTATAATTGCATGTTTTATGCTACTCTTCACAGTTATGGTGTTATCAGTTAGAAGACTTACTCTGCTACACTATCTTCTAAACACTGATACTTGGGCAGTGTAAAGTACAGAAATGCAAAACATTTGACTGATACAGAATAACTGATGGCTTTAATTCAAAAGCATTCTTTATTGTTATAAGGTGAGAAAGGACTCAGGTTGATTGTGAAACATAATAATTCATATGGAAAAAAACTCTTGTATGGCGATACATACACTGCAGTACTCAATGAATATGTTTGAAATCACAGAACATTAACACTAGTAACATCTTAATATTAACAGTATTGTGCTTTATATCATGTAATAGCTTTACTTAAATTTAATTTTTCACATGTAAGAGTAGTAATACATGACAATTGAAACCTGTGACATGGAATATTAATAAAATTATTTGACCTGGTACATCTTATACTATATAGACGTTTATTATAGTACACCTAACAGCTCATATATTCACAAGCATATGATTTATGATAGTATCACATGAGAACCTCTGAATGTGAAGGTAACCATCTTTAAATATAGACTCTAATGTAGCTAGGTGATACTTGCCTAATCAGCTACAATGAACTGCATTTATAACAAGAGAGAGAGAATTACAGGATGAAACAATCTTTGCCACACCGAACTCCATACAACCATGAGTGTCTGAATAGAACACTCATAATTAAAATATGTCCTACACATTACCCCTTCCCAGTCATACTTGTGCTTGATGCAATCAATAGACGTGTGATCTAGTTTCAAATTTCCAGGTCTGCAATGGACCGGTTCCACAGAATCTCAAGCATCACTCTGTACTTGTATCATAGGTATATTGTGAAAGAATCAGCTTAGCAACCTAATAAAAGAATCCAGTATTCCTGGAGATACCACCCAAATGAACAACTGACAGTCTAATCTTTTTATTGCAGCAGTTTGGCAGCTAAACCTTTTCTTAGCATGGGTGGTGGAATGAATCATGCAGTGTTCTGTCAAGCATACTTGCCCCAAATGTCTCCCCCACCACCACCACTGCAGTTGCAAGAATACCACGCAAAAAAGAAAATGTTTTATGTATTACTTTTTGCTTCCTGGGTGCATCTGATTTTGTAATCTCTATAGTTTTCTGAAGACTTACAATAAATACCAGGAGGACATAGTGAAACAATCCATCTTGGCCAAGAATTCTCTCTTCTCCCTTTAAACAATGACTTTCATGTCCAAGATACTTATTCTAGCTAAAGAGGCAGTAGTTCATAGGTAAGTACTAGGCTATTGGCCCTAGGGCCTATATAAGCTTAGCCAAAAAGGTACCCTGGCTTTCGCCACCCAAGAAAATTATTTTCCTGTGCCCGTCGAGCAGAGCCACAGAGGTGATTCTCGGGGTGAATTTCATATTTCCCATCCAGTCATCAAGATTTTTCTTGAAGAGTGCTAATGAGGAGCTTTGTTCGATATAGACAGGTAGTTTGTTCCAGAGTATGGGAAGACTCTGGGACAGGAATCTATCCCTCCAGCATGTTCTGTTTATTGTGATGACAAGGTTTAGGTCCCTAGAGCATGTAGCGTGGAAGGATTGGGATTTCTTTAAGTGGAGTATGTCCAACAGCTTTGGGTCTGACATAGCTTTGTATGTTAGGCAGAGATCACCTCTGAGTAAGCAATATGCGACCGAGTAAAGCTGGGGTTTTTTGAGACTGTCTGTGTAGGGCATCTGTTTGAGGCCGGTAATCCTCTTTGTGAGGTATTTCTGCAGCCTTTCCAGTTGTTGTAGATGTCTTGTGAGGTACATACCAAAAGGGGCATTGTACTCAATAATAGGTGTAATGAATGCTGAGTAAAGGAGAACAACGACCTCTTTTTTCCTGGATGAGAAACCTTTTGTGATGAGGTGTGCCACGTAGAAGGATTTCCTTACTACTGTGGCAATGTGATTATCAAAGGAGAGACTACTGTCCACCTGTGTCCCAACGTCTCTTATCACACTTTCGGTGTTAAGTAGACTACCACTTATGTGGTAGCTCATGGGTACAGAGATTTTACCAAAGTAAGTTTTAGTAAGTTAAAGAATATACTTGCTAACTTACTCTAAATAAAGGCTATTAGTCATAGCTGACCAGCTTCTCATCTTGTCTAGAAAATGTGGTACACCCCTGAGCTCGGGAAAAATGTCCTCAACTAATCTCCTGTATTATATCTGTGTGTGTGTGGGGGGGGGGCATATATATATATATATATATATATATACATACATACATATATATATATTTTTTTTTTCTCCTATGCTTTACTATTTAATGTTCAAAGTGCCTGTGCTCAACTGGCATGTGGTCGAAAGGCACTTTTCAAATGGGCAGAATGCTGAACAAAAAATGCATTGACTACACTACAGCAAATGGATAGTGTAGTTCGAGTATCTGAGTTCAGCATTGTGCATGGAGATCGCGGTTCAGTGACGAATAGGGAATTAGCCCATTTCCTCAGTGTTGTACGATCTCTGAGTTAGTATAGTTAATTTGCAGGGGATATGGGGGAAGCAGCCCCTGCCCCACATGGGGATGCAGCCCCCAGCAAAATAGTGCAATTAATGTACCATTGACTGTAGAGTGTAACGGTACATTAAGGTGCATAGCATGGGTGACTGATGTCACCTCCTGCTATGTCAAATACATTGAACTACGGATGTTGATGTATTCATTTTCACCATAGCTGCAGTTTCGAAGTTCCGAATTCTGCATTTTGGATTAACCATTGTGACCGATTGATGAATGCAGTTTTGGAATTTCAATAGTAAACCATACACACACACACACATATTATATATATATATCTATATATATATATATATATATATATCTATATATATATATATATATATATATATATATGGGTCTACTCCGAGACCGGAAGATTGACAACTGAAATAATCAAATCGACAGTTTAAAAGCCCGACGCTGAGAACACCGACATGTTAAGGGAAGTGTGCGATAGTGACAGACTTTAGGGTTGGGGTGGTTTAAGTGAGTTAGGGTTAGGGAGCGAGTAAGGTAAGTGTGCAATAGTGACAGACTTTAGGGTTAGGGGTGGGTTAAGTAAGTTAGGGTTAGGGCACGGGTTAGGTGAGCGTGCCATAGTGACGGACCTTAGGGTTAAGGTTTGGGTTAAGGTTAGTGCATAGATAGTTGTGTATGTAAGGTTTAGTGTAAGTTTGTAAGGTTTTTGGTGTGCTTGTGTTGTGTGCATGTTTTTCTGAAAAGGTATTTGTTTTGTTGATTGTCAGGATTGTGGTTTGTCGGGCATGTGAAGTTTCATACTTTTAAACTGTTGGTTATCTCAGCTGTCGATCTTCCGGTCTCGGTGTTCTCATCGTCGTTTTGGTGTTTTCAAATAGACCCATACATAAACACACATACACATATATATATATATATATATATATATATATATGTGTGTATATATATATATATATATATATATATATATATATATATAAGAAATAAATACACATTACATAGATAGCACTAACCTTTATATGGCTACTAAAAATTAATGCAATATAAATTGAGTGAGTTATTAAAGTAACAATATTAATACATTTAGAAAATGAATGTAGTGTCCCGGCAATCACTGACACACAGGTTAAAACAGCCCTAGCCAAAGCCAAAAATAAAACTTCATTGGGACCAGCCAGGCAACCCTTTGTTTAGGAAGGCCAGCTTCAGCATAGACCAAAGAGGGGGAGAAAGGCTACTACAGGATACCTGAGAAAATAACAGGACAGTCCAATAGTCCTGTCAAGTGGGGCAAAGAAAAGATGCTGCACAGTAATGCCTACCCAACCTCCCCATTATTTAGTTGGTACACTGGTAGCCACTCCCTGTAGATAGCTTACTAGCCTTAGTAAATGCAACACATTAGTAACAGATCCACAGCAAATGCCTGCAACAAGTGCTAGGAAGGAGTGCCCCCCCCCCCCGCCAATACCAAACAATGCCAGTACAAAAGAACAAATGACTTGTTAATGAATGCTAGACAAACTGAATAGTCACTGGATAAGACAAGAGACTTGTTAGCCAGTCCCCCCCCCCCTTTGTCAGACTGTGAAGCAGCCCGACAAATAATCAAGTGAACACAAGTGTGATGGGCAGCAAAAGATTCAATACCTAGCCAAACAAATTTGCATGTCAGCAGGGGACCCCCCCCCCCCAAAATAAATCTGTGCTTGAATCTCTACCATTTGGGGTGGACTGCTTCATCTGGTTAACCTGAGTAAATGCATAGCTGCTGCAGCAGTTTTACTCCATACCCTTGTGCATTAGTGTCCACTACCTCCCCATTTCTAAAATATGTTTCCAAAGCATAGTTCTTAATCTTCCATTTCTAAAATGTGGAACCAAGGGTGTAACCAGGCATAGTCTATACTCTATAGAGTACATTTTTACCGAGCATCAAAAACATTGGGGCTTTATCAAGCCATATTATATCTGCAACCATTTGAATCAATGCCTCTAATAACAGGTATGTAGCAAGCTTACAGAGAAGACTGCAAATTAAAAACAATATCTTAATGTAACAGTTTCAGCTGTGCAGGCAAAATCTAAGTGCTGGGTGGGGGGTAACAGCTTGAGTACTGTGCCCAGTTTTTAAATACCAGGTGGGTTGGGGGTAGCTACAAGAGTTGGTGTGTGTATATAATGGAATTCACCGACTACACCCCTGTGTGGAACGTTACTTCTCTTAACCTACTTACTGCTTCATAATGGCTTTATTTAGCAAGCTTACTTTCTACTTAAACAACACTTTTGATGAATTATAATGATATAAATATCAATTAAAAACATATCATTCAAAAGTGTGACAGACCGTTTCAGTGTGAAACACGAACTTTTACCGAAAATGAGGAACCTCTCTCAACTTCTTAGCATATGACATCTGGACAAAAGCCCCCCACCCCCCTAAATTTTAAATATTGCTTTTACCTTATAAAGTTATTAAACTGGGATTTGCATTAGCATGCATTTTGTGAAGACTGTGAAGTCTTTAAACTTAAAAGCTAGTCGTTATTTGCTGACTTCAATAAGGGATTTCCAGAAAACTACCAATATTATGAGAAACAGACCAAAAATAAGATGTGAAAATCTGGACTGTTGAAAGTTATGTTAAAGACCGTTCCTCATGATGTACACCCAAGACGTATGCTCGGGAGTGAAACGGTATGGAGGATGCTTTGTTAAATTACTAATGCAAATGCTTTTCTCCAGCCCGAGGCGTGCCGCTTTATTTACGAACCCTGCTATGCAGTGTGCACACGCTTTTCTGGTTTATGCAACGACACGCGCTTCTGTTGCCCTACTAAAATGTTTTTAGAAACGAGGTGCTTCCACATTCCACAGCATTATTCACTTCGATGCAGCTTCTCCAAGAGTTGAATTTTTATTTACATGACGATTACAGGCTAAAAATCAAGCAAATGCTTATTTTACTTGGTTTCAGAATTCAAGCATTGTAAAAAATCGCATCTATTTATACCGTCTATTATTAAAGGAGGGCGGTTCAGTCACAGCATCACAGCCCACCCCGACCACTATCCAAATTTCAACTGTTTTTGAAAACAACTTGCACATGGGCAATGAAATGGTGAAACTGAAAAAAAGAAGTTTTGAACTCTAGTGGTGAGCACAGACCGAATATGATTTCACCAAACTTGTTTTTGCTTTCCTAATGAATGAACGTAATTCCTTGTGCTTTAGCAATACAAAGATGCCAGTGCGTGAATCCCCCCGGGACAACCCTGTGTAGTGGCTGTTTTAAGGGGGGGCTGAAGCAGGAAATCCCCCGCCCGTCAGCACCGATGACAAATCATCCCTAATCTCTTCATATTACTCAACCACATACAGATCTGACATAGTGGAAGAAAACAACCAAACCCGTCCCGGGAGGATGAAAATTCAGCCTGCGGTGCCACCCAGCACCAGATTACCAACGGAACCCGACAGTTTCTCCCCATGTGCCATAGCACCCTCAGCGATGGGATTACACCCAGAGGGGCCACTGACCACGTTTGATGACAACTCCGAGGTGGAAGCGTTCCTACAAAGCCTAGCCCCTCGGGAGAGGCGTAAAATCCTGAGGCAGCTGCCCAGCGACGGGGGCTGGCGACCCCAGCAGCGCCGCCGAGGAGTGAGCGAGGCGACGTGTGACGGCAAACGGCAGCAGGCGTACACGGGGCACCCGCATCCAACGACGCTCACGAGAATGCCTGTCCTGCAGCAGCAGCACCTCGAGCCGGGTGGCAGGAGCACCGCAGCGGGTGTGTCGCCCGACGCCTGTGACAGACAACCTGAGGAATTAGACTGTGGCATCCATCAGTGTGCGTCACCGAACAAGGAAGGCGCTGGAGGACCGATCCGTGAAAGGCACCAAAGCGCTGCTGTGTGTTACTGCGGAAACAAAAGCAGCAGTGGCAGCCTCTATTTACTGTCGTCAGTCCCAGGCTCTAAATCCCTACCAGCTGCAGCGGGGACAAAAGGAAGGGAAGACTGCGGGAGGAGGTTTTCACTGGGTGAGCCGATCACAGTGCAAGGAGCGACGTGTGCTGTTTGTCTTCAGCACCGGGTGACAACGGCTAGCCGGGTACTGCAGCCGCCGGGTATGCGATCTGAGGGCAGGAAGAATGTAAAGGGCCCCGCCACTGACGAGCACCCACCTCAACACCTAATAAACGACTACACAAATGACCTAAAGGTGCCACCATGCACCACTGCTCCAGGCTTCCAGAAATCGGGACGCTCACGGCTGAGGATCCGACACGAATCGGCAGCGCGACGGGCTCCTGATGTTAGGACTATTTTTGAACAACCTCGAGACCCCCGGGTGAAAGAAGAGAGGGGTGAAGGACACAGCTTTGAGGCTGCTTTTGCTGGTGGCCAGACATGGTGCGACCTATGCGGCAAAGAGGTGACGCTGAGCCGAGGAGGCGGGGCACTCCGCTGCAAGAGTGAGTATACCTAGATCATCAGCTTGTGGGCTGGGGGTGTGCGGTGTTGCTGTGTCTTCCTCCCAAAGGGTTAGCTAAGCAGCAGTGAATTAGGCTGGACTATTTTGGAATTGCTAATGATGTTTTTTTTTTTTTGTCATTGTCAAGCTAAAGGGGAGGGGTGTCATTAAAACATCCTTTGTAAGTAGTGACCAGTGTCTGGACTGAAGACAACTGAATGTGGTGTGAAAGGTTAACGCTTTCTCTGATGCCGAACATGGTGCATTTTCCACCGTGATACGAAAATAAAGTTTAGCAGTGTAGCCTACATTCTCGTGAGGTGTTTTTTAGAATATTTGCTTTTGATGGTCCTTTCATTTATTAAATGGTAAGGTGCAATTTGGAATGTTATTTTTTCCCCGTAAAACACATATCGTATGACACAGTAAATCATCTGAGCCCCCCTGAAAGACACCAACACAATTGTCATACCTCTCGATCTCTTGTCAGAAAAAAAAAACTTGACAAAGCCAAGAATAATGTTGAGACAAAGCCACACAAACAGGGACACGTTTTAAATATTGCTCTTAAAAACTTAGAAATCTGATAGAATAAAACGTATTCTATTATCGTGCATTTTCTCAAAAAACTCCAGCTTTACTCGTATTTATTGCCTACTCCGAGGTGATCTCTGCCTAACATAAAAAGCTATGTCAAACCCAGAGCTGTTGGACATGCTACACCTAAATAAATCCCAATCCCTCCGAGCTACACGCTCTACAGACCACCTGGACCTTGTCACCACAATAAACAGGACATGCTGGAGAGATAGATTCCTGTCGCAGAGACTTCCCATACTCTGGAACAAGCTACCCATCTATGTCAAGCAAAGTTCTTCATTAGCACTCTTCAAGAAAAATCTTGATGAGTGGATGGGAAATAGGAAATGCACCCCAGGGGATCTCTTCTGTGGCTCTGCGCGACAGGGATACAGGAAAATAACTTTCTTGGGTGGCTTAAGCCAGGGAACCTTGTTGGCTAGGCTTACTTAGGCCATTGGGCCGGTATCTATGAACCTGTGTCTGACGGTGGGTGGTGGATCTTCCTTAAGTAAACTTCTAGTTCATATTCTTCTTTTTGCGTATACTAGATTTTGTTTTGCATCCTTGGCCAATTCCACACAGGTTTAAAAACAGGAAAATGTGTAAAAGTTTGTGGAACAAACTGATGCTTTGTATCAGAGTGGACTAAAAAATGTTAATTTGTGGGAAATATGTGCATGAAATGCTTGTATGCCATTCAGGGTAGTGAACCAATCCACTGTGGATCAATTTCAGCAGAAAGTGGGGAAAGCACTTAATAGTACAGTAATTAGAAATTAACACAGCACAGTTGAAACAAGAATACAGACAGAAATGCAGAGTATTTACAGTGTGGAAGAGTATCTGTTGGAGTTGAGATTAATGTGCTTGCATCTTGAGTTACTGTGGGTTTTGGTTAAATCATTAAATGTTAATGGGTTGGTGAGGTACAGCATTCAGGAGGAATCAAGGGATGTGAATGGCAAGATGTCCGGTTATAAAGGCCAAGGAGGTATTATTGGTTTTGTTAGGCTGGTTTATGGAACCGGCACATGATTGAAGCAAACACATGGCCCCCTTTTTCTTAAGATGTTAAAGCATTACTGTGACTTTAGGAAGTGGTATTATGAAGTTTTAGAAGGGGGGGGGGTGTCCCATGTGTCCCATAATATAGATGGAGAGATGTTCTGTGGATGAAAGCAAGTACAACTTTTATTAGTATTTGGATAGTTTTGGCATAGAGTGGAGCTAGTAAGACGAGTTTGTAATACCCAGCTAAAGAGGGGGTGCACTGTAAACAGATTTATGGACAAGAAAAAGAAGCAAAATGTCCACTCACTCTATATATGGAGACATTATCTCACTGGAGAGTGATAAAGTGGAGCTCATTTTTAGGAGAGGAGCATGAATCTGCAATGTTTGTTTGCAAGGGTCTGTAAATCTATATGTTTTTTTTTGTAGAGATGCAGGCCTGTAATGGTGATGCTTTTGCCAACAGTATTCTCCTATAGGTAAGTAAAGGCCATGGTGGTGCAGTGGTTAGCGTTGTCACCTCACAGCAAGAGGTACTCCCCCATTCGATTCTTGGCTGGAGCACCTTCTGTGTGGAGTCTGCATGTCCTCCCAGCAGTCAAGTGACATTTAAAGACATGCAAGTAGGTGCGTGGGTGAATGGGTGTGCCTTCTTTGAAGGCTGGGCATCAGGCTGGCAACTCATCACCGTAAAAATCCACTGCCAGTCATTAGCAGACCAGAGTTCTGCTGTGGTGACCCCTCACCGGGAAAGGCCGAAAGACATTACTTACTATTCTCCTATAGGTAGAAAAAGAAAATTTTAAATTTTGCAGTATCCAAATATGACTATGTTAATTTTAGCCTTAAGGTTTGTAATGTACAAGATCATATTTAAGCTGAGATCAAGGGTGACAGTCAACTATGTAAAAGAAAACATGCTGTGTATGCTGTTTTTTAAAGGTTAAGAGGATTGTGTAGGGCAATTAGCTTTTGAGGAATCAAAACACACTTTTGGTGGAGGGTTTCATTGTTAGTTGTTTAAGCAACCATGTGTACAGAAGGAGAGTGTTTTGCTGTTCTGGTTCATAGGTAGGTACTAGGCTATTGGACCAAAGGCCTAAGTAAGCCTAGCCAACAAGGTTCCCTGGCTTACGCCACCCAAGAAAGTTAATTTCCTGCGCCCCTGTCGAGCAGAGCTACAGAAGTGATCCCCAGGGTGTATTTCCTATTTCCCCATCCAGATTTTTCTTGAAGAGTTCTAATGAGGAACTTTGCTTGACATAGATGGGTAGCTTGTTCCAGAGTATAGGAAGTCTCTAGGACAGGAATCTATCCCTCCAGCATGTCCTGTTTATTGTGGTGACAAGGTTTAGTTCCCTAGAGAGTGTGTAGCTCTGAAGGATTGGGATTTCTTTAGGTGTAGCATGTCCAACAGCTCTGGGTTTAACATAGCTTTATATATGTTAGGCAGAGATCTCCTCGGAGTAGGCTATATGCTACAGAGTAAAGCTGGAATTTTTTGAGACGGTCAGTGTAGGGCATCTGTTTGGGACCAGAGGTACTTCTGTGGCCTTTCCAGCTGCTGCAGATGTCTTGCGAGGCACATTTCATGGAGTAACAGTAGAGGATTTTCATCATCTACACGAAAATGTAGACATTGGATTTTTTAGGCCTCTGGGTAAAAGCATTAAGGAAAATGTTGAAAAGAACAGGTGCTATGACAGAACCTTCAGGAACACCTGCAGTGATGATTGTGACAAGAACCATTATATTTTACTGAGAAGGGTCTATGCGAGAGGTTAACTGTTGAACCGATTGGAAGGAGGAGGACTCAATACAGGTATAAAAGCAACAAGTATATGGTTAGTGAAATTAAAGGCTTTGGATAAAATCAATGAACAGGATACCTATGAGGTGGCCTTTGTTTGCATAAGTTTGTGTAAGTAGTATGAGTGTGTACATGGGGCTGTTTGCCTCGGTGTTTAATGAAGTCATGCTGGTGAGAGGAGGGAATGTTTTATTAGCAGACTAAAGAGGTAGGCTGTTATAGTTTGTCTAGGCGGCGTAAAAGAGAGATACTGAGTGGTAGGTTATCAATGCTTCCCACCCTCCACATACAATCAGTGGGGATTGAGAGGTTGATTAAGACAGATTTGATGTGGACATACCTCCATATTGCTTACCATTTGTGTCGTGTGAGCCATTTTTGAGCAGAGTTGGTTTTAGCAAGTTAGTTTTTGATGAAGTAAAATAGTGTCAGGTATCATTCTGGGTGTTGGGATTTGGGTGTGTGTGACCATTTTATAGTAGTGAAATGGTTATTAATTAAGATTTGAAGGGTTTGGGGATGGACAGGGTAGCTGGGGCATTGAGGTCTTTATTTTACAGATTTGGAATATGCAAGAGTAAGTGTAGTTGGTAACTGGTAATTAGTTGTCAACGAGGTAGAATGGGAGTACTTGGCAGGGTTAGAACACAGTTTTCCTGTCGGCTTCTACTTCTTTTAAATATGACATCTGTCAGGTAACAGTAATTATGAGAGCATGAACTGTGGAGTTAGTGCAGAGCCATGTTCTATATGGTTTAGTAGGCATCTTTGAAAGGGGTGAGATGTAACCGAGTCTGAAAGAATTTGTTGATGGACTGGTTTGGGGGAGAGGTTATGCAGGTATTATCTAATAACATGGGAGAGGGGCCATAGCAGCCATCTGACAATGCTGACAATCCTTCAGCTGGCAAGGTGGTATGATCTCACTAGTAAATGGAGTTCGTAGCACGAGGTGCGAGTGGAATGAACTGACACTATACTAGGCACAGCATATGTAAAGACAGGGAGGAAGTGCCATACTTGTCAACAGTCCTTGGTTTTGTAGAACAACCCTTATGTCACCCTGTCCCTCATAAGAGTTTTGATTTTCTGGTAATTCATCAGGCACTACAGGAAGTAATGCTAAAGTTTTGTAATCTTATTGTTCAGGAAATGCATACTTATGTCAAACTGCTGTTCTATTAATGTTTAAGTGAATTAGTGTAATATTTAAAAAAGTGTCTCAGATTTTGAGCATTTATCTTCCCGTTATTTTTGGCTCTGTCCAGCATTCTTGAGAAAAGAATTTGAGATGTAGGATTAAATTAACCAGAGAAACAAGGCCATTAACTTGCATTGCAGGCGTATAAATATCAACTTTTATTATCTTTTTGAAAACTAATCTCAGTCTGTGAAGAACTTAAATTTATATGAAGCAACTCAGTAGGTAAGCCTCAAGAAGCTGTAACTCACAAATGCAGCCTGCAGGTTTTTTTTTTTTTTTGGAGGGGGTGAAGAGAGCATTCAGGTACAAGTCATGCCTTTAAGTCAGACTAGCAGCTACTTAATCTGGTGCTGTTAAACGCTTCCCAGTGACCCAAGGTCATACGGAAGGACCCTATCATCACTGAAATGGGATTATTGGAAAGGTTTGCCAATAATGTCATAAACAATCAGGTCAAATTTAAAGTAATGCAAAATAATTTCAGTGTCCGGAGGTACAACCTTTGTCTTGGTTGGAGGTGGTCTTTCAATATTTGGTAAGGGGGCGGCTACTTTAGCAACAATGCTTAAGATTAGTTTTTTCAAAAGTTACTATACCAGCAAGTCACCCTATGAAAATGATTGGTAATTATACCAAAAATAAATACCGGCCTGATAAAAACTCAGTGATAGATGCATTACATTAATGAGGATGGGTCTAATTAGATTGTTTGGTAGCAGTGGTTTGGCACAGCTGCTTCACTGCTTGAACCTCATACTCCTTTAGGGTATTTCCAATATCTCGCTTTATATGTATTCCTTAGCAAATATAATGTCTTTTTTTATATTCTTAACCTAACCTTCATCTATCCCAGAATTTGTGACTGAAATTTATTACATAGTTCTCCTGCCAAAAAGAGTATATGGCTTTTACGACCCATTACTTATTCTGTTATATATTTTTTTATTTTTAATGCATCATGTAACTTGTATATTAGGAACTCTCTTCTATCTTGTATATAATATATGGTCAACTATATTGCTTGCCTTATATTTTGCTCGTTTTCTTTTATTGTATTCACAAATTGTATTACTTTGTTATTCTCTTAATATTTGTAACCATTGTTCGATTTTTTAAATTCTGTTTACTATGTACTGTAGAGCTTTTCTCCCCTGGCCTCCACTTCAAATGGGCTCATACCCAGTCGGACTTTCCTGGTTAAAAAAAATGTCAAATAAATATATATTATAGTCGCTACCGTTTTGTTCTTCAGGCAGTGCATGTTAATAGAAATCCTAAAAGTTGGTAATTCCAGGCTGTGGAGTGTTTGCCTTCAAGTCTTGCATTATGACTATGAACTCTACTTGGATATTTTTTTGTTTATTTACTTATCTGTAGACATCACATTTTATTTTGTAAGCGAATAAACAAAAAATATCCGAACACAGCTTGCAGTCATAATGTAAGACTTAAAGACAAAGGCTTCATAACCTGGAATTCACAACTTTTGAGGATTTGTATTAACATGCACTGAAGAACAAAAAGGCAATGACTACAATATTTTGTGTCGAATATCCCCTCTCAGTTCTACCATGGTTCAGAGAAAAAGAGATTTTTTTTTATTTAAAATAAAGTTCAATTTTCATTGCTGGAACTTCCTGGACCTATTCCATTTATTGAGAGAAATTTGTGATTAATGACTTTTCATTATCATTTTTATACAGACAGAATTAAATATGTCATACAGAACATTGAATAAAACAACAGTGTTAGTAGTATAGTAGACGAAGGAGAAGAAATGTAAATTATGTTGAATAAGAATTCTTGCCTAAAATGCCATGTTCCATGAAAGTTTCCATTGTTCAAATACTCAATTCTAGATTTTTTTCTTGGAAATAAAATGGAAAAAAAGTTATTGTACACTATGAGCAGTCAGGTAGAGCCAAGCAATTACAGGGCAAAGGAGAAGCATGTTTTTCAAACTGCAAACAGAAGAAGGCATTGGTGTAAATCAGTGTTAAGAAACGTAATGTTAGTTGTGTGATTTTCCTCCTTGGAATTTGCAGAGTTTAATCACTGGACTTAGCTCTGCCATGCACAACTAAACTGTAGTTCCATTATGCCAGTCCAGAAATTGTGCTAGCGAGTATTATGTTGGTTCAGCTGAGCATTCGCCCAGTAAACATGTTTACTTGTCCTGAATTAACGCGAGTTATAATACAACCATTCAAGCTTTTGGCCCAACCTTTGTTCCTTATTTAGGGCTCCCATTAGGCTGGAAGCATTATAAATCTGTGTTGGTCCTGTGTTAGTAGAAGAAAGTCATTGTACTGTTTCTGTGTTAGCACTGAAAGTGATAAAACTGTCGGCTCAAACATAGCCAGCTAGTCTCTTTATTCATTTGTACAGCAACAGGATAAGGATCATCCCCTTGTGTGACAATGTGAGGTACTGCTAGCTATGCCAGGGGAAGAAGGGCAGTGGATGTGTAACATATGCCAACACAGATAGCTGGAAGTTAGTAAAGAATTCTATGTTATTTGAATATCAAACGTGCTTGTGCTGAAAATGTTTTTGTAAAGTTGTGTGTGTGTGTGTTAAAAATGTACCAGCAGTGGGTCCAGACTGTATTGTAACCAAATTAAAAAAATATATATGATAACAGAGAATACTGGAAGAGAAGAGGTTAAGCTCAGCTCCAGCTAACTTTGGAAAATAGTAAGAAATTAAATGACTGGTCCTAGGCCATGAAGATGTTATCTCACAGTTTTGAATGAAGCCACAGACACAATGTCTGTATGCAGCATAGTTTGTTAGTCTCTGTAGGAGGAGTAGAAGTTTATAATTGTTTTAGGACTTCCAGAAGCTGCACCAGATCTGAGCAATGCTCTTGTGTGCATTATTGGCATGTAGCAATATCCTCACAGTTTCTAGCAATAAAGGTTGCATGGGAACCAGGCGTCAGATGACCAGATATATGTGATGTCATTCTGTACAGAAATAATGTTTTAATATTAGGTGAGACAAGTCTCAGGGAAGTCATGTTTCTTGGAACCTTATACAGAAGGATCCCTCACCTACTTTATCTCGTCTTGCTCTATTAAGTAGAACAGTAATTCTCTAGATCAGTCAGGAAAGTATAGTGCAAATAGTTATGTATTGTTTTTCTATCTGTGTGAATCTTTCCAGCTGTGTTATTTTTAATATTTTTTGCGATTTAAATTCTGATGTTTACTGTAAATAGATTTTTGATATTTTCATGGTATTTGTATTCCAAGGGAACGTCCCTCTCCAGTGTCAGTGGTGAGGATTCAGGCTCCTTGATTACTGGTCCATAGTAAGGATGTTACACCTTGCATAAAAATTAGAAAAATGCATCCGAGAGAAAATCATGCACACTCACATTTTTATGTCAAGTGATATATAAAAATCACATAGGCAAATACCTTGAGATATTTGCAAAGTCAGACTTGTAAGAATGGTAACTAGATAGCAAAGGCAGACATCTGTCAACCAAAAAGATATGATTAGCTTATGTGACTTCCTTGGAGTACCTACATTTCTTCCCAGCTGTATCCCAAAATATCCACTTTCAAGCCAGTCTTCTATATGGCTACTTTTCACTAAACCTTTGCCTGTGGTATCCTGGAGAATGTGTAACCCTAAAAAGCCAGTATGAAGAAACAAGAACAACTTCTCAGTCTTGAACCCAACAGTGTCAGGAAAACCCCTCCTTCCTGTCCCAAATCCCTGCTTAGATGCAACCCCCTACCTTTTATAAATGATATTGTGGGTGAAATTCACCCATAACAGCCATTGGTTTGCTTTGTAAAAATGGACCCTTCTGCTGTTTGCCCAGCCTTATCAATATAAGGATGGTCTTGGTATACACAACCCCTCTCACCCAGATCAGTTGTATGCTGCCAAACCAGCTGATCCACTTATGACGGCCATCTTGATTGTAAGAGGTTATTCTCTCATGTATTGCAAAGAAAAGGAATATATTCTATGAGTCTCACATATGTAATCAAACAACTCATCCACTCATGGAGAAAATGGTCACAGTTAGCTATGTAATTGTGTCAGTTAATCCAACCAAAGTCAGACTGTGTTCATTTTATGTATTAAAAAAAAAAAAAAAAAAAACATGAGATGTAAAATGGGCTTGTAAGTATGTGGAAAGACAGCCAGACCATTATATAGCCCTTCTTCTATCAGTGCATAGGATGTCTTAAAATATACTTTGTGTAGGATCTTTAGAAGTCATATGCTTACACATGTACACTAAATCATTGGCAAAGCTATTCTGTGTTCCCAATTCACTACACAATGCAGGCACCTAATATAGTGGCAAATACTATGCCACAGGAAGAATGTACCAGAAAAATTCAGAAAGACACATATACACTTCAGTATGGGGGACATAGCTTCTTAGCGTCTATGCTTCTCAGAGTCTAAACTTTATATACCAGATAGCCACAATTCCTCATGGTACACCGTAGATTAAGAGTGGGTATTTAAAAAAAGTAGTGATTCTTTACATACGCACACACAGCAAACTTGTCCATTAACCCTTTGACTTTTAATAAGGCAACTTCCTGTGATATAGTAAACTACCTTAACAAAAGTTCTTCAGCCTTCTGTTAAGCACTACTCATTTTGTCCCCACTGTTATGCACACTTGGTTCATGTACACTTACCTGCTCATCATGAAAAGCTTGCTATGGCATTGGTGTGATGATCTCAACAAGCTACAACAGCTGTCGACTTCAGACCAGTGCAATACGCAAACCGATACAAACCTGTTCAAAAGGATAAATTCACTCCTCATAAAATACCCCCAAAATATTTAGCCCTTTAAGATCTATGACAAGTGTAATAACTTTTCTGACGGATGTTAACTTTACATAGAAACTGAAAATTGCAAACAGATATTGCAGT
The DNA here is from genome assembly GCF_019279795.1 of Protopterus annectens. Classification (NCBI taxonomy): domain Eukaryota; kingdom Metazoa; phylum Chordata; order Ceratodontiformes; family Protopteridae; genus Protopterus; species Protopterus annectens. The sequence goes on from NC_056739.1 coordinate 314,185,292, forward strand.
ATAAGACTACTGAAGATAAAGATCATCTCTGACAATGCTGTTGCATTCATTGCTGTTGATTACTTTAGGTGAAGCCCAAATGCATATTTCAGTTGTTTTGTGCACTGCAATACATTTCTGTATTGCAAAGTGCCAACAAGGAGTTTGAAAATGTGGGTCAGGTGATCAGCAGGAGTTGAACAGAGTGGCTGTTGACCTGCTCACTTGTATTGGGGGTAGGGGGTGGGGATTAAAACTTCAGCAGCTGTGATAGACTCCAGGCAGATGGCTGAGGTGACTGCAGCCTACAGGCATAAGCTTGTAGGAGTAGCTCAAAACAGCCTCAGGAGAAAGGCAGTCTCTCTTTTTCTCTCTTTCTGTAATAGCAGGTTGCACACATCATCTGCTTTGAGATGCTACATAGGAAGGGAATGGAACAAGTTAGAAAGGAGGACAAGAAAATATCCTCCCAGAGCAAAACTACAATTTGTGAATAGCTTATGAACCCCATCACAACTTAATATATGCACTCATCTCCCGTTATAAAATAGATATGGTAATGGGGATGTGAATTATATATGTGTTAGAGAAGAAAGAGAATGGGTAATATAGGGGTGGGGCTGTGAAGTGTTGAGACCATGAAGGGGCACAAAGAAATTGGGGGAGGGAGTGTGTATGCCAGCAAGCACAAGCATTATAGGGGAATGGTCTGCCCTAGCCACCCACTTGGTCTTTCTATAAGTACCTGAGAGTCTGGTAATAATTCTGTACTCTGTGTATGCACGTCTGAACTTGAAATGATTCATTATGACCCCTGACCAAAACAACCCTCTTTTCTTTTACAAAAAAACAGAGATTTCCTAGTGGTTTTGTTGTACCAAAGTTTGACAGTCTTCCACTTGATGTACATTTTCTGCTGTAATCAAGTGGTTGCTACCACTCGCTATGTTCTACATCCTGTAGCAAATCATTTCTTGGTGATCTTGTTGCCCCGTCATCGCAGCTCATTCTTCTCATGGTCACCGATTGAACTGGAGCTTTTTACTTGGAAGTGAACGGATGCCAAAATCAGATGTTTGTGGACAGTTGTACTAGTCACGGCTTTGTGTTCTTGCCATTATGTTCATTATGTTAGTGGAGTTTAGGAGTCATTTCTTAAGTATTTTGAGTCAAGGGGTTTGGGAATCCGTGCAGGATAGTATATATGTATAGGAAACACTGAACTATGTGGGGTGGTAGGGTACTGGATTTGTCACTGGATTACAGGTAACTTAATGAGGATCAGGGTAGAGGGACATGACTAGGTAAGCATAATCTCTGGAACACTAGGATGGAAATTGGGCTAATAGGGGTGTTCAGTGATTTGGGACTTTTTTTGTTTCACCAAGGTCTGCGTGGAAAATCTCAGGTCAGCACACATGCTTAGCATTTATAAAGTGAGACCATTCTTTTGCTAAAATTAGCGTCTTGAGTCATCTTGGGCTCCACAGTTCCTGCACCGGTTCAGTTTATGATGCAACCAGCCCTAATGCAGTATGCCATTGACCAGCTTGTACATTACATCCAGACTGTGGTTCACACAGATTTACTCCAGTGCTAGTATGAACAGCCTTCTCTATAGATGGTCAGAGGAGAGTCAGCTGACAGGCTGCTCACCATATCACTCTGCTGAAACCTATGCTCACCAACTTCATGATTTATTTATTTTTTTATTACAGAATGAGTCTGCATGTCCTCCCCGCGGTCGAGTGGGATTCAAAAGACATGCGTGAATGGGCGTGCCTTCGTTGAAGGTTGGGAATTGGGCTGGCACCTCGGCACCATAAAAATCGGCTGCCAATCATTAGCGGACCAGAGTTCCGTTGTGGCAAACCCTAACCAGGAAAAGCCAAAAGAAAAACAACAGAATGAAAATTGGTGAGACACTGATTTCATTTGTACCACTTATACACTTCCCAATCTGTGCTGGGCAGTTCTAGGGAATCCTTTTTAGTTTTAATTTGTAATGTAGCTAAATCTGTAGAATCAACAAATGGGTCTGTTTACTGACAAGAGCTACGAAGTCTCAGAACTGAAGAGAGGCTACTAGCCTAGAGGAACTAATCCAGTCAAAGGACAAGTAAAATAAAAACTAGAATTTCTGGCTTTAAATGTTTTCAGAGAAATAGGGGAAAACTTAAGGTCATGCAGAGCTTTAGCAGGATGATGTATTTTTTTCCCTTGGACTTCCTTTTTTCACCTTCCTTGTGTCATGTTGCGTAATACAACATACCAAAGCACAATGTTTTCCACCAAGAGGGAAATAATGTTATCTTTAGTTGTTACTGTGTTGCAAGTATTTGCTGTCTGCATAGCACTCTGTCATGCATGACAGAAGCTATGTAACACAGACGTATGCATAAGATGAATGAGTCTTGTTAGTGGGGCGCAATGGAAACCCTTCCTTAATTTTAGATTTATCCATCAAGCAGTTTTTTTGTATAGGTGGTAAAGAACAGAAGAAACCATACCTGTGTAACATTAACTAGGTTTGATTAATTATTGTTCCTGTAGCTTTTGAAAAACAGTACATTACTTTTCTGCTACTGCCAATTTGCAGTGGAAAAGTTTGCTTTAAGGTTAATGTGCAGAACATGTTTGATAGAGCTGGAAAAGGTCTTTAGTGTACACAAACTCAGAAAGGCATCACCAGAAATCATGCTGAAAAGATTATAAAGATAGCTATGTATTAACATCATGGACTGGAAAGAGGACAGTAGAGGATATTTATGTCCTTTGGCAGGGCAGATGTTGGAGTATCACTTCCACTCGTTATTTTACTATATACATACGTGCGTGCACACACACTTTCAAATTTGTGTCATTGGAACATTTCAAGAGTGGTTTTCACCTAGCACCAGTTTCCTGGTGTTTGAATTTGGAAACAGTGATGTTGCTGTGAACAGTCCAGCTTTGACACTCTGTAGCCACACAGTAGAATTTGCAGACTCTGTGCCCTTAATAGGAACAGCTGGTCTTGATCAAAATAGTCACGGAATAGAATTCTTGAAAGTCCATTAGAAAAGTTAACCATTGTACAAAGTAAATTCACAGAGAAAAAAAAATAGAACAGTTATTTCAGCATGTTGCTAAAACTGCGCACAGTTTCAGAATGCTGCTGTTTGATACAACATTATTAAACCCCTCATCCAGATACCAAAGTCCTCATTCACACTGCTCTGTGTATGCCATTATGATAACTGAAGTCTTTCAAATCTGGTAATGACCTTAAAAGTTGACCATGTAGTAAACCTTGCATTTCAAGCATACCTCTATGTTCATTATGTGTATATATGGAAAAATAGGGAAGATAATGTGGTCATTTTTATAGTACTTAGCTTAAAAAAGTGTTATGGGTTGCACCTGTCACCCCTAGGTTTTTGAACTCTGACTCTTGCTGTCGCCATAGTGCCTTTTTTAGGCAAGGCTCAAAGGCAAACCAACCACCGTAACCAGCACAGGTAACCAAAAACTAAGGGTAATGCTACTCAATGCCAGAAGTCTCAACCTCAAAATGCACACACTCGAGGCTCTCCTCAGCATGGAGAAAATCAATGTTTGTGCAGTGACAGAAACCTGGTTCAAGGCTCAAGAGAGCACCCAGCACTGCCAGGTTACAATTCATATCATACCTTCCGGCCTCAGTTACCGGATTGCAGTACAAAGGGCAGAGGTGTATCCATATTCATCAAGGATACCCATATCTCCAGGTTAGTAGCGCAGCATGATACCCCAGAGATCATCCATGCGCAACTATCAGCAGGCAAAACCACATTTCAATTCGTAGCCGGTTATAGATCGCCCACCATGTCCCAAGATGCTCACTCTGCATTCCTTGAGACATTGGAAAATATAAAGGTCCTACCCAAACACCATAATCTTGTGCTCAGCGATTCATAGAATTTATAAATTCAAATGCCTTTGAAAAACTAGTATGTTCCCTCACTAGAGGGGACAACATATTGGATTTAATCATCACAAACATGGGCACCCATTGTACTACACCCGTTATCACTCCCTCCTTGGTCAGATCCGACCACAAACTGATAACCCTGGACATCCTCACCCCTCTACCTCCCCCAATCAAAGAAACCATAGTCAAAAACCTTTCCAAAGCAAACTTCAAACTACTTGCATCCGAAGTGGAAAGCTTCACTATTCCCTTGCAGAAGGATAATGATATCCAGGATGCGGAATCCTACACTAAGGCACTCTATATGCATCTTCAGGATTGCATGGACCGTTCTATCCCAAATAAAACCAAGACTCCTTCCTCAAGCAAGAAGAAACCAGTCTGGTGGACCCCGGCCATAAGCAAACTTTACAATAAAAGGAGGGGACTTATACAAAAATAGGCCAAATCTTAAGTAGAAAAAACATCCCTGATCAGCATTAGTAAGAAATTGAGGGCCTGTCAACTAAAAGCTAATTTTGAAAAGAAAGTTGCCAAGGATGACCATAAGGACTTCTATGGGTACGTCAAAAACATAAATGGCAATGCTCAGGTCTGTTCTGAGCTAGTACAGAAATGGAACAAAATACACCGACCCTTCTGACATTGCTAACATCTTGGCCGACGGGTTCAGTGCAAATTTCTCTCCCCCCTCTCACCACCTACAGGGCCTATTACCATTCCAGGGGATTGTGTAAGTCCAATTATTACTGATACGTTGGTTAACAAGGCTCTATCTAAAGCTAAAAACACTGCCTCCATGGGACCAGATGGTATCCTAGGCTGTGTCATATGCGAGCTCCAAAAGAAATTAACCCCGCATCTTAATAACCTGTTCAGTCTTCAGTCTCTCCACAGGATATGTGCCCATAGAATGGCGCACGGCAACGGTGGTCCCGCTACACAAGGGTGGGGCCACAACTGACCCTGGAAACTACCGACCAATAAGCCTGACCAGTCTGATCTGTAAGGCTATGGACAAATCATTATGGAACTCATAAATGGAGAGATTGGGAGTCTCTGGACCCCACACAGTTCGGCTTTGTCAAGGGCAGATCATGCCTCCTGAACCTGGTGGATTTCTTTGAGACAGTTACTCAGGCTATAGATAAGGGAAAGGAGGTACACACGGCTTACCTTGACCTTGCTAAAGCATTTGACACCATTCCCCATTCAGGTATTATTGATAAGCTCACCAGCCTGGGCATAAACCCTTACGTCACAAGATGGATCGCAAACTGGCTCTCAGACAGATCCCATACAGTAAGAGTAGCGGGATCTATGTCCGAATCCAGACCAGTAATAAGTGGTGTGCCTCAGGGCTCTGTCTTGGAGCCCCTCCTGTTTGGCATATACTTCTCAGAAGTACAGGCAAGCATGGAAGGTCTGTGGCTGACTAAGTTTGCAGACGACTGCAAACTGGGTGCTATAATAGAGTCCACGGCCGACATGGAGATCCTCCAGAAGGGCCTAAATGAGACTGATGCATGGTGTCAAAGCCATGGTCTCAAGCTAAATGCAAAAAAATGCATAGTAATCCCCTTTGGAAAAAAACGAGGACCCGCAAACTACAACATAGGAGGTAATCCCCGGAAATCTGAAGAAGAAATAAGGGATCTAGGGACCCAAGTAGATAGTTAGCTTTCCTTTGATAACCATGCTGCCAAAGTGGTTAGAAAATCCTTCTATGTGACCCATCTGATCACGAAAGGGTTCGCATCAAGATTCAAGGATGTAATGCTGCCCCTCTACTCTTCCCTCATCAGACCCATTATTGAGTACAATGCACCAATTGGAATGTACCTGGCTAGACATCTCCAGCAGCTGGAGAGACCACAGATGTACCTAACCAAGAGGATTACTGGCCTCAAACAGTTGCCCTATGCAGCACAATTGAAAAAGCTAAGACTGTTCTCTGTTGCATACCACTTTCTCAGAGGCGATCTCTGTCTTACGTACAGAGCCATGTCCAACCCAGAATTGTTGAACATGCTCCATCTTAGCAAAACCAAATCTACTCAAGCTATATGCTCTAGGGATATAAACCTCATCACAACAATGAATAGAACATGCTGGAGGGATAGATTCCCTTCGCAGAGACTTCTCTTACTATGGAATAGGGTCCCGATCTACATAAGACAGAGCCCCTCACTATCACTCTTCAAGAGGAACTTTGATGAATGGATGGGTAACAGAAAGTTCACACCAACAGCACTACTAGATAGGGGCCAAGGGTACTAGCTGCTAGTACAAGGGACTAGGGAACTACTAAAGGGGCGGTGAATACCGCACAACGTGGCTGGGCTAATATATGCATTTGGGCAGATAGCCCAATACCAACTTATGAACCTATACGTTTTTTGCTTTTTCACAAACAAGAAGATGGGGTAGAAACTTTTTCAGCAATATTCCAAGGACACGTCTTGTAATCATTTTTTACACTTTGCCAGTACCCTCCCCTCTGGCAATAACCACGTTCTCCAAGAGGACAATACCAGTCAATCCCAGAGTACTTTTGGAGACACCCATCTAGTCATCTGAGTTCTGTTTAAATGAAGGTAGCGAGTTACACTGCGTAGCATGTAGGGGAAGTTTATTTCAGAGCTAAGTATTTTAGAGAGGAATTGGCACATCAGGACAGGTATCATACTCTCTTCATGTAGTAACTACCTGAAATGAGAAACCTTACAGATCTTTTATCTTCTCGTTTTAGCTGTATTTCTGTAATCCATCCAGCCAGGTACTCTAATTGTTAGAATTTAGGAGGGGAGGATGTAGACTGACATTAGGATTGCTAAAATGAAGTCAAAAGTACATTCTTAGCATCTGTTAAACAAAAATGCAGAATGTATTCCAATGGATTAACTTTACATGACATATGCATTTGCTAGCGGTTACAGCGATGTGCACCTGAACTTTATATAAGATGCTATACATACTGGATAGATGTGGTATGCATAACCTTTAAAAACCTGGAATTGAATGGGAGGGGCATACAGAGAATTTGAGATGGGTGATAGAAATTTAAGCAGCTGCAATATCAATTGTGGCCATTTAAATGAATGTTATTTGCTATTTATTTAAAAGCAGCAGCAGAATTTGGTGAAGAGCTGAGAGTGTATGCTGTTTGTTCTGACATTAGATAGTCATTTGACACTATTACGACATAATGTCTGACCAATCAATTAAACAAAACATAAAACAGAGGAAAATGGAAGAGGTGAAGCAAAAGAGAGCACATTTTGTAAAAACGGTCCATATACACATCTTGAACCAAAAAGTTAAGCTGAGCTAAACAAACTATAGAAAATGCCAAGTGCCTGAAAAATGAGTAAAAACTATTTTTTTTTGTATTTCCATTTGTTAGCCAGGTAGAACTGTGATCTGAAGTAGACCTTTTCAGAATCAGCCCATAAAAACAAAAAAACACTACGTTACCAAAGGTAGTCTCAACAAGTAAAGAAAATGCAAGAACAAAGATGAGACGTATCACCAAGGCTGTCGTGAGATGAACCAGTCACATTAAAAACAAAGTCTTTAATGTGAACAATAAAAAGCATAAAACAAAGTTCTAGGGTGGATAAGCACTTTCAGTAAAAAACTTTTCAGATCCTCACCCATTAACTAACAAATGTGCTTATAAAAGAAGTAATAGCCAATCATCAAGAATCAGGAACAAGCTGAACCAATGAGCTTCTCAAACTGAATCAACCATTTAACATATCAAGATGACCAATGAGAGACTATCAGAAACTATTTCTTCCAATCAGGAGCATGCCCAGTCTCAAGTTAATTCAGAATCACAGTAGAACCAATCAACAAAAAACAGGAACAGGCTGGTCCAATGAACTAGTCACACTGAACCAGCTATTTAGCATAACAAAGGGACCAATCATCTTTAATCAGGAAGCCTTTTTCTCCAGTAGGAACCAAGTCATGACTATTCATAGTCAGGAAGCTGGTCTTCCAATAGAAATTAGACCTTGACTATTCATGTGAGGAAGAGCCAGTGAAAAACACCCAGTAGGAGCAAAATGAAACTAAGGAGGAAAATACAATGCTCATGTTGACTTAGATGCAAACCTTCCTGAATGATAGCATGATTTTTCTTTTCCATCAGTAAAGGGGCTCTGTTTCTTAACAGAACTCTTTGTTTTTCTGATCAAGTTACTGTGCACAGTGACAGTTGCTTTTCTGATCAAGTTACTGTGCACAGTGACAGTTGCAACCAGCTGATCAAGAAAAATATCTTCAAATGTAAATAAGGCAATATAGGTTTTATAGGTTGGTACTAGGTTATCTGTCCTAGGGCCTATACAAGCCTAGCCATAACAATCCGCTGGATATTTCTTCCCACAATATTTACTTCCCTGGACCCCTGTCTAGCAGGGCAACTGATGTGATCCCGGGGTGAATTTCCTACCTCCTTCCAATAGTCAAGATTCCTTTTGAAGAGGGCCAAGGAGGTGCTCTGCTTGACATGTATGGGCATCTGTTCCAGAGTATGGGGAGTCTCTGGGTCAGGAACCTATCCCTCCAGCATGTTTTGTTCATTGTGATGACAAGGTTTAGATCCCTGGAGCGTGAGTCTCCGAGGGATTGGAATTTCTTTAAGTGGAGCATGTCCAACAGCTCAGGGTTTGACATGGCCTTGTATGTTAACCAGAGATCGCCTCCAAGTAGACAATGTGCCACAGAGTATAGCTGGAGTTTTTTTTTTTTAGACTGTTAGCATAGGGCATCTGCTTTAGGCCTGTGATTCTTTTAGTGAGGTATTTCTGCGGCCTTTCCAGCTGCTGCAGATGTCTTGTGAGGTACATACCAAATGGGGCGTTGTACTCTATAATGGGTCTAACGAGGGATGAGTACAGTGGGACAATGACCTCCTTTTTTCTGGATGAAAAGCCCTTATTGATGAGGTGTGCTACATAGAAGGATTTCCTGACTGTTGTGGCAATGTGGTTATCGAAGGTGAGACCACTGTCCACCTGTGTCCCAAAGTCTCTCATCACACTTTTGGTGTTTAGTGTGGTAATTCATAGGTACATGGTTTTTCCCCAAAGGGGATAACTATATATTTCTTGGCATTAAGCTTGAGCCCATGGCTCTGGCACCAGGTATCTGTTTCTGTAAGGCCCTTTTGTAGAATATCCACATCATTTGGGGATTCAGTAATGGCTCCCAGTTTGCAGTCATCTGTGAATTTTGTTAGCCAGAGTCCCTTAGTGTTGGCCTGTACTTCAGAGAAGTAGATGCCAAATAAGAGCGGTCCCAGTACTGAACCCTGAGGTACTCTACTTGTCTGGAGCTGGATTTGGAGTCGGCTACTTTTACAATCTGGGTTCTGTAAGTAAGCAAGTTGGCAACCCATCGAGTGACGTAGGGATTTATGCCCAGCTTAGTAAGTTTATCTATGATTGCAGAGTGGGGGATGGTGTCAAAGGCCTTGGTGAGGTCCAGATAGGCTGTGTGGACCACTTTACCCTCGTCCACAGCTCTGGAGACTGATTCAAAGAAGTCAATCAGGTTCAGAACACAAGATCAGCCCTTCACAAACCTAAACTGGGTGGCATCCAATGTTTGAAGGTTGCCAATGTCTTTAGTTCCAGGATAATGCGTTCCATGCCCTTGCAGATCAGGCTCGTCAGACTGATGGGCCAGTAGTTCCTGGGATCCAAGGTGGATCCCCCCTTGTAGAGTTGGATAACTTTAGCTGTGCGCCACTCAATGGACATGAAGCCTGAGGTGAGGCTATGATTAAACATGACACTTAGGTGAGTTGCCAGTTCATTTTGTAGTTCATGTAGTACGCAGCCTGGGATGTCATCTGGTCCCATGGATGCTGTATTCTTAGCTTTGGAGAGTGCGGTTTCTACCTGTGTGGCCATGATTACTGGAATTTGGCAATCTTTTGATATTGAGATGGGCCCTTTAGGGGGTGAGAGGGGGGTGAAGTTGGCACTAAATTGATCTGCCAGGATATTGGCAATATCCTTGGGATGAGTATATTTAATGCCATTCTGTTGTAGCTCAGTGCATATCTGCCATTTAGATTCTTGGCATAACTATAGAATGCCTTGTGGTTGTCTTTGGAATCTTTGGCATTTATCTATTTATCTTTTATCTATTAGTACAGTCACTGTCTATTGGAAGACAAGCTTCCTGACTATGAATAGTCATGACTTGGTTCCTATTGGCAAAAAAGATTCCTGATTAAAGATGATTGGTCCCTTTGTTATGCTAAATAGCTGGTTCAGTAGGACTAGTTCATTGGACCAGCGTGTTCCTGTTTTTTGTTGATTGCTTGTATTTGTTTCTTTCAAAGATATTTTAATATGAAGCTTGGGCTTTGTGGGGTAGCAGGATAAAGCCCTAAGTATGAGAGAGACAAGTCTGGATCCATCAGCAGTTTGAGATGCAAGTTTGGGCAACAGACCACTATTTACATTTGTATACTTAGCTGTTTGAAGTGCCATTGTCTCACCATCCTCTATGGAGGCCTAGTACCTTAGCAGAATAGCATGGGTTGGTCAACTAAGAGCTAGCCTCGGGGAGGGAATCCACTCAAGTCAATTCAGTAACCCTTGTGGGAGCAGAATGTGTTTGTTCAGGGGCATAGGTACTGCGTGTCCTTGGTGATGTAGGGCTGTGGACCCACCACGACCAGGGGATCAGGATTGAGCAGCATAGTAAAAATGCCCCTAGCTTCTGCTGGGACATAACCATGATCGTTGCTCACCCCATGTGGAGCAAATGGGCCAATCAGAGGAGCTGAAGGTCAGCAGGATGCCAGAAATATGTATTTTATATAATGTACACTCTTGATACAGCTAGGGAGTATAAAAGTTAGACATGAGCTTAAAACAATTTAGCTTTGTGAGGGCCAGTGAATCATAACTTTGACAAATTACTGTGTAAACGTGTCAAGGATGATTGGAGAGGGAGACCATAAGTGCAGAATGAATATGCGTCTCCCTTCACAAAATGAAAGCAAGGAGAGTGTTTCATGGTGGGGAAGAGTGAGAGTGAGTGAGGAGATAGAAGGGAACTGGCTGCCCTCAGGAAGCTAAATACACAAGGGCCAGGTAGACTCCCTGCAAGCATGCTCAAATCCGGCCAGTATGTTGGCAGATAATTCTTCAGCAGATTCCCGGACAGTACAAAAGTGCCCATTTACTACAGGCTGGATGTGTGGTATGCTTGTTCAGTGTGTGTGTGTGTGTGTGTGTGTGTGTGTGTGTGTGTGTAGGGTAACTACAAACCTATCAGCTCAACATCAGTGGCAGGAAAAGTGAAGGAATCTAAACAGGAAGCTTGGTTGGTTTCTTAGATGCCAGCATCTCCAGCATAGAAGCCATCATGGGTTTATATACAGAACGAGCAATCAGTCAAACCTGCTGCAGTTTTAGGATGGTTTTCAAGTAAATTCAAGAGATTAGTACCCACAGACCTGGTCTGTCTGGACTTCCAAAGGCCTTTACTTCTTCTATCAGATACTTGTGCAGGACAGAAAGTTGAGGATTTAATGATGATTAATGATCCCTTAATGATGCTGTACTATACTAACAACACCTTCCTTCACATACTTAATACACCAGCTCCCATGCATATGAAAAGAATCAAAAAGAAATCAGCACCATGGCTCTCTAAGGAATGTAAACACCTGATGAAGCAAAGGGACCTAGCCTGGTCAACCTGGAAATAAAACAAAATCATGTTAATTTCAAAACAATAAGTAACAAAGTGACAAAACTAATCAACAGAGAAAATAAGTCACATTATTCCCAGCTTCAATTCTAGCATAAAATCAACCCCAGTAAATTTTGGCACTCCATATCCTCTCTACTTAACCCTGGAATAAATGGAGAGCACACCTTATCACCTGATACCCCTCCATCACAAATAGCCGAAAACTTTAACAAGCACTTTTCAGACTTACTAACACACACCCTTATGCTGGACCCCCCCACCCTTCAACCTATTCAGACATCGAACCCAGGCCATCAAATACTTCTAACCCTGTCATTACTAACCCCCCTACTCAACAAAATGTCATACAAACCCCATTCTCATTTCAGCCCATACCCACTGACACCATTAAGAAACCGCTACAAAAACTAAAACCCTGCTCTACTTCAGCTAACAATCTCCCCCCATACTACCTCAAACTGGCTAACTCATTTACCTACACAATCAGTACCCTTATAAATGGGTCTTTATCTGAATCAGAATTACATACCATATGGAAACAATCTCACATCACTGCCATCCACTAAGGAGGCAACTCTTTTGATCCATCCAATTTCCATCCTATATCCATCTTGTCACCCATATCCAAAATTCTTGAGAGAGGTATCCATCAGCAGGTAATGCAATATCCATTGCAAAACAATCTTTTAACCAAAACCCAACATGGCTTCCAACCTAGCCACAGCACAGGTACAGCCCTATTATCTTTTACAGACACCGTGAACAAGGCCAGACATGCAGGATGCTATACGGCCTCAGTATTCCTTGATCTCTCTAAGGCCTTTGACACAGTCTCTCACCCATTACTTTTGAACACACTGTCTAACTTAGGCTTCTCACATAACACAGTAAAATGGTTTCAGAGCTACCTCAAGGATCACAAACAAGCAGTGAAATGGTCCAACAAACTCTCACACTATCTCCACAACCCTACTGGAGTCCCCCAAGGCTCCATCCTAGGGCCCCCTACTCTTCAACATTTTCACAAACGGCCTTCACACTGCCTCTCACCCTGGGACCCTCATTCAATATGCTGATGATGCCACCATAATCTGTACTGCTCAATCACTACCAGAACTACTCTCAAAAACTCATCAGTCCTTTACAGCAGTTGAATCCTGGCTAAGAAATGCCCAACTCTTTCTTAATCCAAAGAAGACAAAACTAGTACTATTTCATCCCAAAACACCTCCATTGTCACTGATCATTTCAACATCCTTGCATCTGACAACACTGCCATAGAAATAGTGCAGGCAATTAAACTTCTAGGTGTTATCATTGACAAACTTTCATTTGACCCCCATATACAGCAAAATATAAAGAAAACTCATCTAAAACTGGGACTCCTATAGAAACTTTTTATTTTTTACTGCAGCAACCAAAACTACCCTTGCAAAAACATTTTTTATTTCCCTCTCTTCTGTATGGTGCCCCTGTCTTGACTAACTTAAAAAATTCTACCCTAAGCAAGTTGCAACAGTGATACAACAAAGTTGCAAAGTTTGCCACAAACTCTGAATATCACAAACACCACTGTAAATCACTCCTAGAATTAAGCCGACTTGAACTACCCAACCAGCTTGGCTTTACTCAGGTATCCACCTGGCACAACTTTATTTTCAAGCCTCCTGCCTGCCCTGCACTAGCCAATCTAGTCACACCTTACACACCAAATCGATCCCTATGATCAGAAGAAAACAATCTCTTGGCTATCTCAAAATCCACAAGAAAACCTGGTCACTCTCTCTTGCAGCTCAGATGGCATAGTGGCACATTGCTCTTACTAAGTATAGAGGGTCCTGGGATCGAGACTTGGCAGGGCTATTTATTTGGGTTGGGAGGGTGGCCTAATGGTTAAGGTGTTTGCCTTACAAACACAAGGTGCAGGGTTTGAGTCTCACAAGGGATAATTGGCTAGGCTTAAAATGGCTCGCAAGGGCAGTTAGCTTAGTACTAACCTATGAACCTATGTATGCATACTCTATCTCTATACATTGGAATTCACTACTTCTAGCTACTAAGTTTATTTCTGGCCTAACCTATTTCAAAGCCTCTTTAAAAAAATAATCTCAAAAGTACATGGCTCTGCTTCTGCATAAAGCCTGCCTAATGCTCAGGTCTTCCTCTTTCTGTCATATTTCAATCAGTCACAGACTGAAAGATCCAAAAACTCTTTTAACTCCTTCTCTGCTTCTATACCATATCCTTAAGCTGCTGCTCAGGCTTTATTGCTTCTATTCTTAACTGTCTCTCGCTATATGTATGCATCACTAACTTTCTGGCCGCTATTTCTCCATCAGGTCTGATGACAGTGACTATTATCGTCTGTAATGTTTTAACTGTATAGAACTGTTTAGATGTGTAGTAAGATATTACAACATCTTGTAGCAGTTTGTTCTTTCAACTTATTTATATTTCTAATGTAATCTTTATTGTATTGGATAATACTGTGTTTGTATTGTACTGTATGTGGAGCTTTCCTCCCAGGGCCTCTGCTGAAAATGGGTTCTGTAGAGCCAGTTAGATCACCCCGGTAAACAAATGTCAAATAAATAAATAAATTTAGGGGCAGGATGAAGACTGAGGAACTAGACTGGTTGAAGAATAAGAAAGATTTTGGGATGAGAAAGGAAGATGCCATAATAAGACGACAAACTGGATCACAGCAGCACTTGGTCTTGTGTCCAGTACTCATAACTGTATCTGCCTCAAGACATCGGAGGAAACAGAGTAGAATCAACTTACAGCCAACACAAAAGATGACTTTTAAGGAAATATCTGCTAAAGCTAACTAAGTGGAAGGAAAGGTGTTATTTGAAGTGTGCAGATGAATGCTAAAGTACTGGTCTTGGGACGAAATATCACAACTGAGTGGGGAAGTTGAGCTTAGAGCAGTTGAACAGGAAATGAACCTAGCATTGTGACAACACCTAAAATGGACCACCAGGGATGTTCTGTAAAATCAGGGACTGTTGAGAGCTATACCAGAAAGATGTACTGGAATGGATGGGAAAGAATATGATCAGAGAAAATAAAAAGGAGTTAGGAGATGCCACTAGACAGAGAGGGGGGGGGGGTCACAAAACTAATGTCAAGTAGATGGCAAGGGTCACTGAACAGGAAAGACAGGGGAGGCACATGCAACATACTGTAAGGAATAATTCCTCCATTTAGTGTTTTCAGACAGAGGTGTGTCACTGTCTTGGCATCTGAATTCAAGAGTGCATGGGACATGTGGAAAAAAAGTCGTAGAAACTAAATGCAGTCTTATGGCAGACACATCTAAAGCAGATTAGATGAGCTTATTTTTTTAAGGTTTTCAAGCAAATGCAGAATATCTGCATCCAAGGAAGATGGACTGACATAGTAGAGGTACTAATCCTAATGGATTCAAGCAGCTAAAACAGTCAAACAAGGAATGAGAGAGACAAGACTTTTTCTCTATTCTAAGAACAGAGGTTCGAGGCCTCCCTAATGACAGAGTTTGGTTCCTTTGTGATCAGCTTTCAAAACTGATCACAAAAGGAGCAACCACCACTCTTGTGAACAGCATTCAAACTGGAAAATGTAAAAAGAAAAACATCTTTGCAGTGATGGGGCAAGCTTCCGAAACACCCTCATGTCTCCACCACTTGTGTAGACCAAATGAAAGGTCACACCATCTCAGGTAAGGGAGGAAAAATCCCCTGAATACAATAAGCTCAATCTTTTATGAAAGCAGCAGTCACTTTCTCATACAGGCATTCATAGTGTCAGACTGAAGCCGAGGTTCTTGTTGGAGACCAGTAACCCCGAAGTAAAACTGCCCTAAACCAACAGTAATCCTGCTGTGGTGTGGTTCACAGGAGACAGCACAGACAAAAATGAAGTGTTATATTGAACAAAGTTAAAATATATTAAGAGTCAGAACTCAGACTAAAATGGGAAGAAAAAAGCAATTTATGATTCAGAAGAGAGGGTTGGGGAGGCAACCTATGCAAAAGAAAGTGGAATAGAGTATAAGATAGCTAAAAAAACGAAGGCAAAATCCAGAGAAATATGGAGCAGTAGGCATAAAAGAAAGGGAAGAAATTTAGATATGTAGGGGAAAGAAGAAACCCGCAGAGATTGAGAAAGGAGGGAAAGGAGTAAAGCGAAGATGGGACACACATTGTGTTGGACACGTCTGTCTTCAGAAGACACAAGTGCCCACAGCAAAGATGGGACACACATTGTGTTGCACACATCTGTCTTCACAGGACACAAGTGCCCACAGCGAAGATGGGACACACATTGTGTTGGACACGTCTGTCTTCAGAAGACACAAGTGCCCACAGCGAAGATGGGACACACATTCTGTTGTATACATCTGTCTTCATAAGACAGAAGTGCGCACTTGAGAGGGAAACAGAAGTAATTTGACAGATGGAAACTCTAGTAAAAGGGTTATCCTGCAGTTCCCAGATGACAGTTGATTAGCTTTGAATTTCCCCAATTAACTTACTTCTCATAGCCATTATCTTAAGCTATCGGGCGACAGTGGATTGCCTTTTTTGTCAGACTGCCATGGTGTCTTTTGGAGAGCTTCTCTCTGACACCACCACAGGCACACAAGAAAGACGTATACAGAAATACAAGAATGTCCACATTCCAACACCAATTTAAATTCATTTCTTTATCAGCACTTTGGTTGTTTGGTTATAAAGAAAACTAATCATGGCATTTTTTTTCATCAATGTAGGCGAGGACAATAAGCAAAGACAGAACAACTATCAATTGCTGCTAAAAAGAGCAAACTTTTTTTTTGCAGTAATTTATTTCAGCTAAAAAGTACCAGTACCATCAGGTTAATATGGTATGTAGAGGAAGATGGGTATAAGTTGTTATAGGAGCTAAAATTTATTGTCACTGGAAAAGTGGAACACAATACGGATACACAGGGCATTTAAAGGAGCACTGCACCCACAGACTCAAAAAACATGTTTATTTCATCATGGTCTGGTGTTTCCGACATTTTAATCCCACTCTGGGACTATTTACAGGTTTTTAAATATTTTATAAGTAATTTTTTAGTCTGACCACATGGGGTCTGGCATCTTTAAGTAATTCTAATTGTTTAATCTGCCTCTAGGTATCCCACAATGTAGTGCTTGTCTGTAAAAATATTACATCACGCAGGTCTCTTTCTTCCTAAAGCTGGCATCACTGCATTGATTTTACATGCATACACTGCTGTCTTTTAGTCAGTTAGTTTAAGCAACATTTCATGCCCTTCAGTTATTACTTAACTCAGTCCCTCCAGTACAGCTCTTTTGAGTGTGTACCTTTAACTCCCAGTGGGTGTGGCTTGAGCCTTCAAAAAATGAAGTTATCACCTTTCAGCTCTAACAAATACTCATTGACAGATGTGAGATATCAGTACAAATGTATTTGCCATCATGTATACTTCAAGAGAAAATATTCAGATACCTTGTATGTAGCATGGTTTTGGAATTATTAATGCAAATATGAACAACCAATTTTTGACGCCTAGAGGAGCAGTGGGAGGTAACTGCAGAAATGCCTGGAGGTGCACTCTGCTGTAATGAGTTAAAACACAAACAGTGCAAATGCCACAGAACAGACTTTCAAAGTGCTTTTTACTGCTGCTTCTTTTTAGAATGGCTAAACTGTGGTCTTTTTTGAAGCCTGAATTTTACTACTTTGACAGCTAGGGAAGTTAGGTGTGAATGGGGATGGGAGATGAGTCAAAGTGCCATGGATAATTTGAGCCGTTGCCTACTGTGATTGACAGCTCACAGCAGGCGACTTGACTCATGTACTGTTTCCTTGTTCTAGCCTGTACTTTCTATATGGGCAGGGGAAGGACCAGGGAGCTGTGACATCGTAGCATGGGTGCATTTTTAGGATGGTAGTGGCGATATTAGTTTGGGAAAGGAAATGGCCAGAAACCTACCTGTATTCAATGGCCTTGATGACCTCATTGAATTGGAGACTGGGACAGGGTGGGACAAAAGTTTTTTGAAAGCGAAACCACCACAGTACAGTAAGGTACTATTCTAGTAGAGAGAAACAGTCAATTTAAAATATTTTAAATGCTGTATTGTTTATTCATAGAAGGGACGGTAAACTGAGAAAAAAAAAAGACAGAGAAGTTGAGCATTTAATAATAGAATCCCACTGTTGTCCTTTAAGGGAGATTCTGCCATCATGGATTGAAAAAAGGGGTTACTCATACCAAATTAAGGGTACAGTGGCACAACAGGACATGCCTACCAGATTAAAGGGTACAAAGTCAAATTAGTAATTTTCCAAAGTAATGGCTAAACAGATCAGATACACAAGCGACTAACTGACTTCAAGGAGGATTGGCATAGGCTGTGGGTGAAGAGGAGCTGAAGAGGACAAATGCAAGTTAAACAGGACAATTGTCCCACCCCCACACCCCATACAAACACACTTCCAATAAGCTGCTTAATAAAATGCAAACTGATATATTTTTTTTAAATATATTTACTTATCACCTTAGTCTTCTTACTGATTCTAGCTTCTTGCATATTTGATATTAATTTGAATGCACTCATGGATTAGATCACTGGCATCACTTCACAGGTTTAGATGACTAGGTGTGTTTCAGTATTTTTATTGACCAAATGCTGTTATCAACAGTTGTGTCACACTTCCAGGTACTACAGCTACTCAAGTGAGACCACTGTCTGATCCTTTTTCACCACTGTACTATGCTTGTATCTTAACTTCACCTATTAAACCTTGTGTAAAGACTGTAGTGTCATTTTTGAAACAAAAGCGATCCCCCCATTGTTAGTTCGTCAGGAATGGTGAGGTTTGTAATTGCAGTATGTGCTCTTGGTACAAGACCACCACACTTTTCTCTGTACACATGCATAATATCACAGCATCAGCATATTTTGTCTTAAATGTATTTAAATAGGCTGCACTACAGATGTTCCTTTTGCATTGTGACCTCGTAACAGAATTCAAGCAGAAACAAATTGTGCAGAAAAAAGTTAACATCCAGTTTTTGACAAAAAACCCTATAAGAATATGTAAACTCACTCTGGTTTTCTTGCTTTCATACAACAGATAAGCAACCTCAATGCATTATACTTGAATGCCCCTTGCTCCCCTGGGAGACCCAAAGGGTATCCACAGATGTCTCCTATACCGCTAAAGAAAGTGGCAGGAAGTCTCACTGTAGACATTACCAGGAGCCAATAAAAGAGCCTGCTAATACAGCAATAGCTGTACAAAATAAACCTCCATTACAAACAGGCCTTTAATAAATGCCCTCAGACCAATGAGCCAGAATCCTTTACCTAAGATTTCAACTAGTGCTGTGTACAGCAGATTGGCTGCATAATGACAGGTAGCACTTTATATTACGTTTTATTTAATTTTATTTCTAATGGCAAAGAGTACACTGCTGTAGAAATTCATAGCTATACTTGCAGTCTACATTTCTGTAGACTTGTATTATAAACAGGCATGCAGGTCTTGTGTACTGAATTAGGATCATTATAATTTGATTAACCACTTATGTCTCTGCTGCATTGTTGTGGGAAATTTTATGATAAAGTTAAACAGACTAAGACACAAAGGGTGCAAGTGTCTAATTTCCAGGATAGTTTTGGAGTTAATGGCATTAGGTGACATACTGTGAGGGCCAGAAACCCAAACTTTTATGGTGCGAATCATTACTAGCTCAAAGTTGTAATTCTATTCAGACAGTAAATTTTCAGGCTTGTCAGCTGATTTTTGAAGATACAGTTAGTTCAATTCCTTGGCTACCGTCTAGTATTGTGTTGTGCAATTCCAGTATATTGGCACTAAGTTTTTTGTTGTTGTCGTTTTTGATTTCCTACATCTTGTGTGTAACCGAGTTTCTGTTCCACTGTTTGGTTCAAAAAGAAATAGTGCTATAAACAAGTTAACGGGCATTCAGTTAAACATAAATAAGATCTTCCCTCTGTTTTCATGGGACAGAGTAGTAAAGCTGCGACTGTGCTCCAGACAACCTGGGTTCTGAAGACGAAGGTTGCGGTATTGAGAGGTGGCAACTTGCTCATCACATGGGAGGGGTTGCGCAGACGCTTTGCTATTGTATGACTGAATGGTTTGTCTACAGGGCAGTGTGCTTGCCTTCCTAAATAGTGTGTTACAAATTAGCTGGGCTGGTTTAATGAAACACAAACATTTCAAGCTTTCTAGGAGCTTGTATATGGAGTCTTAAAGATACCTCCATGTTGGAGTCACACCAGCTCACTGTTCATCTTTTTCCACAAACCTGTTCTTAATGGTGTAGTATTAAAAATACTCCCATATTTGTCGATTAGTTGTATTAGTATTAACGTTTTCATTTTTTGTTGATAAATAAAACTGTTTTTGCAGGAACAGAACACTCCCCTTTTAACACCCTTGAGGTTAATCAGTCTTCATTCACACTCATGCCTGCTAAATGTGCTCAAACCTGAGGATGCACAGCCTTGGAATAAAGGAAATCTGCTTTGTAAGCAAACCAATGATTCCTTTACCTCAGTATTTGTAAAGTGTTAGAAATGGAATTCTTAATTGCAAGGGATTGGAAAGTACAGAGAAGCTTGCTGCCCTTGCAAAAAATAAGACAATTAACTACTTGATGAATTTTATGCAAGGTTTAATGCTTGTTAATTTTGGTGTGGTTTATTGAAAAACAGTAGAGTGAAATCACTGTCTAACTCATTTTAAAAGATCTCATGTGTAGGTAGACAGATATTTTCAAGATAAGGCATATTAATAGGTAGACACAGACAGACATTTTCAAAGTGCAAATGATTACCATGGAAACCCCCCCACATCACAGAGTATAGGAATTATTTGAAAAAAATGCAGTGATGGGTATTTCCTAATTCAGTAGGATAGGGACTTCATAGCATAAGGTTTAGATAAGCAAAAGGGAATGCAGACGGTTCAAGTTTATTTATTTATCAGCCTGTTTTCAGCGGAGGCCCCGGAGAAATGCTCCTGCATGTGTGTCTGTGGTGGAAGGGAAAAGTGAGTACCCGAGGGAAACCCACGCCAACACACATGAGACCCCAGCTGAGAATCGAACCGAGGTTGCATCCAGAGAGCTACTAGCAACCTGAAACTGATGAGCAGAGTTGATGTGAAGGCTTATAGAGGAGCCAGGGGCTCCTTAAGATCCTGGTTAAAAATACCACAACCAAGGCTTGAATATAATTCAGAATGTTGTAGGGCAATTTGAACCAACCAGCACATCTTTCTCCATATGTAGCTCATCACAAGGAGTTTGTTACATGATGATTTTTTCACACATGCATTTTAAAGGTAAGGAACAGTTACTGAGACAGGGTCCCGTAATATCAGTCTGTTATCCGAAATTATGAATAAGTTATGAGACCTTAAAACATTTACAATATGATAGAGGTACCAGATTAAAACTGAAACAAGATATGGAGTGAAAGAGGGTCCAAATACATCCTGAAAGGCCTTGGCCTTAGTATTACTTAAATGGCTCTCTCTCATCTAATTTTGGATGAATTCAAACAGCTTTCTACAGAATCATACAGTCAGGGGAAACAGAAAATGCAAATCTGATCATCTGCTTAAAGGTGGTACTAAATTAACATTTCTTAGTGGAAACATTTCACATATATGTGTATATAAAGCATATATCCTATATAGATACACACACATTATATATGGAGGGAAATTAGTATATATATCCGTGTGAGTATGTGAGAGAGGAGAGAATACTTCACACCACAAAATATCAATAAAATCTAGCAGTCCCCCCCTACAGCTCTCTGGGTGGCATAAGCCAGGGAACCTTGTTGGCTAGGCTTACTTAGGCCCTTGGGCCGATAGCCTAGTACCTACCTATGTGGTGAGGTCACATCCCCCCTGCTAATTATATATACAAACTCAGAGGTTGCAGAGCAGTGGAGAAAGGGCAGAAACAATTTCCCAGTATAACAGATATTTCTGGAGTTTAGATATTTGTGGTGTCGATATTATGCTGTTTAGATATTTAAGTGTGCATACATACGTGTACACACACACACACACACACACTCGCGCATGCAAATACATTGGGGGGTTATTGAATCAGGCTTAAAACAAGCCAGTTTATAGTCAGGCTGCTGTGTGGTCCCAACTTCAAGCCAGAGATGACCACACAAAGTTCAAACACCTAGTGAAAAAGAAGGAGAAGGTTAATTACAGTGGCTATGAGGTAGGAGAGAGAATTAGCCATAATGTAGCTAAAACTCTGCCTCTTAAACCACCCAATTCATCCCTGAACAAAGTTGTTGAGAACTCTCAGATGGACAGTAGAGGACAAGAAATCTACAATTTATCCCCACAATCGTAATTCAGTCGGAACAGTTTGCATCACTAAAAGGAGTATAGACTACATGCAACTCGCAACAAAGACAAATCAAACCCTTTCCAAATTCTGCCTCATTAGGTGCAAGAGACACTACAGCCAAAGTATTGCCCAGAACTCTCATCAAGCTATGTCCCTGGTACAAAATGTAGTTCTTCAGTTTATTAGCAAATCCAAAGTAACCCTAGATATGGTACGGAACACTGGCCCCAATTATAATTTATGAGAGGAAGACTGCTTGGGCACATCCTGGAAGGTAGTCGTTATCTTAAAAAGACAAGCTACAGGCTGCATGAGAACATCCTGGATATTATCAAGCCAATACTCTCCAGGTTATGTTTCACCTCATAGCAGTGGCTGGTCAGACCAATAGAGTACAGCCACCCTACAGTCATAAGGATGCCCAAGGAAGATTGGAGCCTAGAACTAGTCCTATGAAAATGAAAGTGGCGCAGCTTTCATACAGGTAAGTGTGGTTGTGAAACTGACAAAACAGCAACTCTGTACTAAAAAAATGAAAACATAGAAGAAAAATTAAAATAAAACTAAATCTCACAAGATCTGTTGAGAATACATAGTCTTCACAGCTCCAGGATGAAAGAGTCAACCCAAGTAGGGCAGGTTATCAAAGGTGAACATTTCAGCTGACAGCAGGGTCTCAGAGTCAGAGTCAGAGTAGTCCTTCCCACAATACCCAAGATAGCCAATAAGGCACAATGTAAAGTAAAACCCTAATCACTGAAGTAAGCCAGGCTCAAGATCTTCAGGACACAAACAAAGTCGTGCACAGACACACTCGCTTCATTAATGAGTCTCCACAAAATGTAAAATGATGAGAGACTCCTCATGCAAAAACTTTAACAGCAGCTGGCACACAGTCACAAAATGACACTGTCCTTTGGCCGCAGACAGAGTTAAAGATAGTGCTGGATGCAACTTTGGTTCATCACTGGGACTACACACACACACACACACACACACACACACACACACACACACACACACACACACACACACACACACACACACTTGTGGTCCATGTGTAACCATCCTGCAAGTTAAAAAGTCAGGTGTACTCAGTAAAAAAAAATATACACTTCAAGTCATTGCAAATAGTGAGGGACATGGCTATATCCCTTGGACACCATATTGATTTGGTCAATTTAAGTACTCTCTCTCAAATGTTTCAGTAGCTGAGGTAACAGTTAACCTGAGAATGGTTGTTGAAGTACCACTTAGGGCAACTCCATTTACTATATAAAAGGCTGCAAGATGCCAGAGCAGGCAAATATTATACTACAAATAAGTGAAAAGCAAAAATTGCAGTAAGCAAAGTGCCAGTACATATATATATATATATTTTATTTGAAAAAAGTAGCTCAAAAAACCCACGGCATGCAATGCACATGGGCAGCCAGACCCCACCATTTTGCATTAGATTCCCTTATAAATGGCATTGCAAAGTCATTCGTACCCTTGTGTTGGCTGTAATGGATGACTTAAGTGGTCCAGCAATACTGCCACCGTTACAAGAAAATTTATGAATCTGTCACTACAACAACCTTGTGCTTAGCAGGCAAGGTCAGTCACTATATATTTGCTCTGAGAGTGTTGTTGGAGAAATACAGAGAAGGTCAGAAGGAGTTGCATTGTGTCTTTGTGGACTTAAGAGAAAGCATATGACAGGGTGCCTAGAGAGGAGTTGTGGTATTGTACGAGGAAGTCGGGAGTGGCAGAGAAGTATGTAAGAGTGGTACAGGATATGTATGAGGGTAGTGTGACATTGGTGAGGACTGCAGTGAGAGTGATAGATATGTTTAAGGTGGAGGTGGGATTACATCAATGATCAGCTCTGAGCCCTTTCTTATTTGCAGTGGTGATGGACAGGTTTGACAGAGGAGATCATACAGGAGGCCCCGTGGACTATGATGTTTGCAGATGACATTGTGATATGTAGTGAGAGTAGGGACCAGGTTGAAGAGACCCTGGAGAGGTGGAGATAGATATGGTTTAGAGAGGAGAGGAATGAAGGTCAGCAGGGCTAAAACATAATATTTATGTGTGTAAATGAGAGGGAGGGTAGAGGAATGGTGAGGATGCAGGGAGTAGAGTTGGTAAAGGTGGATGAGTTTAAGTACTTGGGATCAACAGTTCAGAGTAATGGTTAGTGTGGAAGAGAGGTGAAGAAGAGAGTACAGACAGGATTGCATGGGTGGAGAAGAGTGTCAGGAGTGATTTGTGACAGACGAGTACCAGTAAGAGTGAAAAGGAATGTCTACAAGAGGGTAGTGAGACCAGCTATGTTATATGGGTTGGTGACAGTGGCATTGACAAAAAGGCAGGAGTCAGAGCTGGATGTGGCAGAGTTAAAGATGTTAAGATTTGCACTGGGTGTGACTGGGATGGACAGGATTAGGAATCAGTATATTGGAGGGTCAGCTCAGGTTGGACAGTTTGGAGACAAAGCAAGAGAGGCGAGATTGCGTTGGTTTGGACACGTGCTGAGGAAGGATTCTGGGTATATTGGGAAAAGGATGCTAAGGATGGAGCAGCCATGTAAGAGGAAAAGAGGAAGGCCTAAGATAAGGTTTATAGATGTAGTGAGAGAGGGCATGCAGGCGGTTGGTGTGAAAGAGCATGATGCAGAGGACAGGAAGAAATGGAAACAGATGATCCGCTGTGACCACCCCTAACGGGAACAGCCAAAAGAAGAAGATGATGATATATATATATATCTATATCTATATATATATATATATATAAAAAATCACTGTAATACGAGAGTAAAATGTTGAATATATTGCAAAATGACTTTCAATATGGGCCATCAACTGCAGGAAACTGTACTATATTAGGAAAAACACGAGCCATTTGTTGACAGAGAAATATGGCAGATGGTTATTAATGCAATAACCCCCACCCCTTAAATGCAGGAGGAAAAGCTGATTGCTAACAAATTAGGAAGCAGAGGGGGAATGGAGCAGTAAATTAGTAGCATTTGCCATGTGATGTTTTGATATGCAAGGTGCATTATTAGAAAACTGAATCATAATATCAGCCTGCCTTTTTTTGATGGGATAGAGTGAATTGCATTGTGTAGTAGTGTTTTTAATGCAGGTTTCATTCCCTTAGCTTTTGATTCATTTTAATTCTTATTGATAAAAGGGACAGATACTTCAGTAATAAAATGTGTACTTGTTTTGTTTTATAATGCTTTTGTACACATTACTCAAGAGGACACAAGTAAGCAGAAATATAACTGAACCATTTCAGGACATTGCCAGAATACTCAATTGTTTCTCAGAAACAGAAATACAAAATAGAAACAAAACAGTGTTCCACAGTCTGCTAGCAATAAACCACTTTTGGAATAAGAGTCATACAGCTCTTCCAAATTATAACCACATGTCCACCTTCTCCATGAAGCATTGTAGTGAGACAACTGTTGTTATGGTGTACCATAAAGGCAGTGTCTTTAGGTATCAAACCATATTCTCCAGATATTTTCCCCGTCATTGACGTAACCAAAATTCATCACAGAAGACTGTATTCTGCAACAGTGGATTTGTGGATCTTCTGCAGTGTTTTAAGAAGTAAACTGGGTAAAAAAGTTCACTGAAATTAATTTAGAAGTTTTAATATTAAATATGGCAATACAACTTAAAAAAGCCCACAACCTGAGACTGTTTCTTGAGAACTCGGTCCATGCCATGATGTGCTTTAGTAAGCCTACAGTGACATTTCCCTTTGCATTTTGATCTTATTGCAGTTATATAGGCTAGTTCCTAATTTTGTCTGATCTGATTTTGAAAGGGGCTTTACGCCCTAGAGATCATTTTAACTTGAATGCAGGTGGGGCAATAAACGTAGTAATGCACTCCAACTGCTGCCATGTAGTTAAAACTACAGGAAGTGGATGTGGCACGACAGCATGCCACTGTGCTATTCAAACGAAAAAAATACCACTTGGGTTTGTTGGAATTATGCATCAAAATTGTTTTATTCTTGAAGGCAATAAGTAGGCAGTAGGGGAGGACTTTGATAACATCCTAGGGGAAAAAGGAAGTGTACTAGCAAAATAAATGGGATGCAAGTCAACCCCTGACCTCAGGGAACAGGAACCCATCTGAAATATTTTGACCTCAGTGAATAGAAACCCATCTGAAGCATTCTGAAGGTGTACTAACCACACAGCCAACCCCCAAAAAACAAATTCTTAAAATGTTTAAAGTTTTATTTTTTAGGCGTTATGTATGTATTATTAAAGTTTTTATTTTAATACATAGTGTTTTACATATATTTCACGTTGTTTTATATTGGCTGGCTTGAGTCATGTGATGTTCAGTTGTGTGGTATTTAACTTTGGAATTAATTGTTTGATGTGTTCTAATGAAGTTCATAATGAATGATGGTGCTTAACCTAATAAAGTCCCTCGTTAATATATCTGGTGGTTCACTGTTCCATTTTGAAGCCATGACCATTCAAATGTTACCCATTTACTTAACAGGCTTCAGTGTGATGTGTCAAACTCAGTTGCTCATTTTTTCATCTATTGTCTTTACTGTTTTTAATTGAAAGAAAAAGTTTTACATCTTAAAATGTGTGAAAGACAACCTGTCCTACATGGACTCGCTCAAATCCCTTTTACTATACTCTGTATCCTACAGACTGCCAACTAGCTACAGACCGTCTGGCATACAAAGCATCCTGTGACCAAATATTGATGGATTTACTGCACATCAGCAAGTCAAATGGCATCAAAATACTTTGTCTAGGTATCTAAACCTCTTCTGCAACATCAACAGAGCTGTTTGGAGGAACAGGTGCATCATACCGCTGCTGTAGAACAGATTTCCCATCCACATAAAATAAAGGTCATCCCTGCCCATATTCAAGCACAACTTAGATCTGTAGATGTGAAACTGAAAATGTACTCCAGGACTGTACTACTAGTGGGTAGAGGCAGCTCCTAAATACTTTATCCCATTCATGGTTCCCCTCAAATTATTCTGAGTAGGGGTAATATATAATTATGGTTAAAAACTATGGGATAGATTATTTTGAGCACAAAAATGGAAACTGGCTAGGCTTAAAATGGCCTGCAAGGGCAGCTAACATAGTTCTTACCTGTGAAAATTTCACTTGTTTTTACATTTCTTCACATGTTTTTTATGTTTATCTCTTTGTATAAATAGTCAAATGTTATTGGTTGTATTTATATCTCCAAATGTTACATTTTGCTCATACTGGTCATGCTGATGGGTCACATGTTTAAATGCTAGCAAGTGAGGGGTTGCTAAAAATTGTTTAGCAGGACCATCATCACAAGACAGAAGGTACATAACAGTTGCACTGAAGCTTCAGTTGGATTGGTAGTCAGTGCTTTTATTTTTTATCTTTTACTTGCTCAAGTCCAAGTGGCAGAGATTTTTCTTCAGGTAAAGTGTCAGTTTTTGATATGAAAGTTAACAGTGTGTTTGTGGAAGTATCATCTCACTTGTCAACCTCTTAGAGCAAGAAATCTGGACAAATCCATAAATAACAGGGGGGCAAAGACCCAAAAATAGGGACACTTAAATATTGCTCTTACAGACTTCAACAGTTGGTAGAACAGGTTCTGCATTAGCATGAATTTTCCGAAGGATATGAAGTCCGAAAATCAATTTTCTGCAGTTATTTACTGACTTCAGTCCTCAGTGGTTTGCCAGTGATTTGCCAGGAAACTATAACTTTATTAGAAACCAACCAAAAATATGAGTCAAAAATCTGGACAGTTGAGTACTAGGAGTATCATATTTTGACAGCCCACGTCTCTGAAGGGTTATATATAGAAGAGCTGTAAACTGCATGTAATGCTCAGTGTTACACATATAGCTGCTCCTGTCAACCTGTGAGCACAAGAAATCTGGGCAAAGCTTAAAATAATGGGGGCAAAGGGATGAAAAAAATGGCAACATATTTGAAATATCATTCTTTCCTTCAAAAGTCTGCTTAAAATATACCTCTACACCAACCATCTTTGCAACTGTAATTGACACCCTGAAGCCTCATCCACTCACTATTTCTACACCCAATCTGTCCTGGACAACACAAACAACACACTCCAACTATACCTATCCATGTGTGAGCAATAACCTATACATGAGTGTAATTGTATGTATGTATATATATATATATATATATATATATATATATATATATATATATATATATATATACATATATATATGTATATATATGTATATGTATATGTATTTATATTCTTGCATGTATATTTGCTTGAATGTATATATGTAAACAAACATTTATATACTCATTCAATTGTGAAATATCTTGCAATGCTCTACCAGGTTCTTATCTACTCATTGTATATTTTGTACACTTGTATTCTTAACCAAAAGGGGTAATATCCTCTTATTGTATACTAACAGCTGTAAAGTCTACAGTCTGTATGCTACTACTCTGTAATGTCTCTCTTGTAAATTCTTCTTCTATCTGTAAACCTATGGAGTTTTTCTCCCTAGGACTCCGCTGAAAATGAACACATTGTCCAGTCAGACTATCCTGGCAAAGAAATAGGTTGGTACTAGGCTATCTGCCCAAAGGCATTTATAAGCAAAGCCAGAATGTGTTGGCTTTCGCCACCCCTTAGATTAGTTCTCTGTGCCTCTTAAGTAAATAAATAAAAATATTGTTCTTATAAAGTTGGAAAGCTGCAAGGATGGGATTTGTGTTAGCATATGTTTTCTAAAGGATATGAAGTCTGAAATTCAAATGTCAATATTTAGTGACTTCAGTCCTCAATGATTTGCCATAAAACCTATGAGGAATAGACCAAAAATAGGAGGCAAAAATCTGGACAGCCGAGATATATGCATATAGCTACTGAAAAAAGGATTTCATTCTACAGGCACAGTTCTTAGAGCAGACCAGTAAATCCCATCTTATGCTGTCCAGTGGGGTAATGCATGGATTACAAAAAGTTAGTAGTAGTGTTAAAATCTGAATTTCTTGTACCCTATAGTCTGCCCTTAGACTTTATTTTTTATGTGATAAAAACAATTGAAACGAGGTTCCTTAGTTCTCTATTTCCCCACTTCAGCAGAGTCATTAAACAAATGCCAAGTCATCCATTAGTTCTTTCAACCCTGCTCAGGTCAGACTACTGATCACATCTTAAAGGGTGATCAGTTAGATCTGTTCTGCTCTTTGAAATAACTAACAAGTCTGAGTTTGGGAACAAATGCTCATTAATCTGTTGTACATACACTAGAGTAAGGAATGCTTTGGATGAGGGACTTCAGAGCAGTTCTTTCATCTCAGAACTGAAGTTGCAATTTGATATGGATGTCCGGACCACAGACAGTCTCTACAGAGGTAGCTTTGTGGTATTTGAATGCATTTTTATGGCAGTTTCATGTACTACTGAAACTTATGACTACAATAAAAATGGGATAAGTCTTATGATGAAGCAAACGGTTTAAAATTGATTTCACAAGGTACATGACATAGTACATAAATTGTGAAAGTCTATAGATTCTGCTCTCTCCCCAAGTGAGTTTGACTGTTTATTGGGCATACCGTTTTCCAAAAAGTTTATAAAATCATCGACCAGTGCTAAAGTCCACTGGCTAATATTAAAATGAGGTGTGTGTCCCCCACTGGTACCTGTAAACAAAACAACAAAGGCGATTTCCTTCCCTCCCAGTAGGACAGTTGCATTTTCAGCGACCTATACCCACTCGCATATAAAATGACAAGTGCCTGTGACCTCTTACTCTCAGGTCTTTGACTTACTGACAAACACCCATGTGTGTAGCATTGAACCTGTGCTAAGCAATAAACACTGAAGGGTTCTACTATCTGTTTGGTGCTGTCACTGCTGCATATGGGTTGGCTTCCAGTCTGTCACTGTCTGGTACTCAGGTTATAGCCTTTCCTTCCCCTTCTGTTTATGTAACATACTTTGTATCCGCTTTCTCTCTTCCTTTACCTAAATGGAATACAGTAAGAGGGGGGATTATTCCCCCAAGTCTAAAGTTTCTTGCTTCAGGACTCTGGAGGCTCCTCTAGTACCTGCAGCCTCAAGCTTTCTAACGCCATGATATTTGGGGGTGGGGGTTGGGCTAGATAGTCAAACTTTACACACAGTCTTTTTTCCTCTTTCCATTTTCCTCAGCAGGCTACCCTGTGTGGCACCAACCCATGAATTACAATGCAATAGTACCGTGGTGTAATGTTCTGAACGAAAATGTTGTAATCAGACTTAGAAAATCACCTTCCCGGCAGGGTTTTAATCTATTGTCCGTTTCATTCACAAGCGTGTATAATGGCATGAGCGTATTGAATGTTTTAGACCAATGGTAAACATTTTTACTGAAATAATGATCAGCAGTGTAACAAGTTTACAACAAAAGTACAACCTCAAAAGGCTGATGCTCACTCTGTGCTGAATAATCTTTCCAGTTGCGTGTCGAAAAATATTCGCTTGTTCAGTTCATGCAGTGATATGACAAATAACTGTGAACCTTTCTTCAATTATGTGGACAAAGAGACCACCTCAGGCCTACTTTCTATGCATTTCTCAAGTCATTGTCATAATTGCCATTTACGACGCAATTTATTTATTTTATTTGACATTTGTTAACCGGGTTAGTCCAACTGGGCTAGTAGCCCTTTTTCAGTGGAGACTTGGAAGAAAAACTCCAATAAAGACAATTTACATTACAGATGTTCCTAGCACATACATTGCTTCAATACAGACAAATTACAGTAAAAGTTTCACACCTATATAGAGAATTATACATATTATACATAAATTGCAGAGATACAGTGAATAATAGATTGTTGTTTCTTTTGGCTTTTCCCGGTTAGGGGTTGCCACAGCGGAACTCCAGTCTGCTAATGATTGGCAGTTGATTTTTACGTGCCGAGTTGCCAGCCCTGATGCACAACCTTCAACAAAGGTACGCCCATTCACACACGTCTCCACACAGAAGACATTCTAGCTGAGAATCGAACAGGACAACGTCATGCTGTGAGGTGACAACGCTACCGCAGCACCACCACAGTACAAGTATGGTACAGTAATATGATTACAAGTAACTTTTTTTTTTTAACACAGGCATGTACCGTCATGTATATGTGGTGGAGCAGTAGAACACAAGGATTACATTATAGAGAAGGTTTGAATTTAGGGAGGGAAAAAAGAACTTAAAAATGTGGAGGATACATAGATCGAAGTCAGTGGAGAGGGGGAGATAAAATATAGTAGTTTAGTGGATGTAGAGCATGACAGGGACAAGTTTTAGTTCTTTTGTGAAGTGTTTAGGGTGGGGAATAGATCTGATGTGGAAGGGGAGTTTGTTCCAAGCTTGGACTACGGTGGATTTGTAGAGTAATTTACCAGCAGTTTTGTTGGGGTGGTAGATGTCCTGGAGTAATTGGTTGGAGGTGCGGAGAGTACATGTAGGAGGATACCAGAGAGGAGAGGGGTGGGCAGGTGGATGGTTTGTATATTATACAGTGTAAGATTTCTAATGGAGATAGTAGGAATTGTTGAGGGAATTCTAGGCATTGGAGAGTGTTGAGTGAAAGGCAGTGGTGAGAGTCGTGATGTGAGTTGGTGGCAAATCTAGTTACCTTGGGGTAGGCTTGTTGAAGTCTGTAAGTTAGTAAGGATCGGGACAGTGTAGAGGAGAGAGAGGAGGAGGACTGGAGCCTGAGTCAGGGAGAGTCTAGCATTGGGAGTTAGGAATTTTCTGTTTCGGTATAGGAGACCTAGTTTTTGGTGAGTTTTCATGCTTTGTAAGACATGCAAGTTAAATCTGAGCTCCTCATCTAGGATGGTACCAAGAAGCTTGGTGTGTGGTTCAGGTTCAATGATGGTGCTGTTGGAGGATGTGATGAGAAAGGTTGACTTATGTTGGGAGAGAGAACGAGGGAGGAAGAGGAGGAGTTTATTTTTTTGGGTTTAGGATTAGTTGATTATCAGATATCTGTTTTTCAGTGGATAGAAAGGCGTCTTGAGTCTGTATGTGGAGATCAGAGATGTTATTGTAAATGGAGATTAGAGTCGAATCATCAGCATATTGTATAAGAGAGGATAGTTTGCAAGATGTGTGAAGATCATTAGTGAAGATGTTAAACAGAAGGGGACCCAGGATGGAGCTTTGGAGTACGCCAGATGTAATGGGAAGTGAGGGGGAGCAGGAAGAGAGCCATCGGACAGATTGTTGCCTGAATGATAGATAACTAGTGAACCACTGGAGTGGAGGAGGGGAGAGGTTGAGGTTAGCAAGTTTAGATAGAAGAATGGGGTGGGAAACAGTGTCAAAGGCTTTTGGAGAAGTCAAGGAAAAAGGCAGGATACGAGTTGCTTGTTATCTCTAGCCTCTTCTATCTTGTCTGCAGAATTTTAAGGAATGTTTGAATGACAGGCTTCAAAATATAGCTGAGTTAATTGTTCTTTTCAAAGTAACAACTGTAGTTCATTGTTCAAGTGTGATAAATCTAATCCCTAGTGATGAATAGGTATTACTTGGCTGAGATGTTTTGTGTTGCATTCACAGTTTAACATCAAAGACTAATTCTAGCTACAATATTTAAATAATCTTCCCCTAACCCTTAAGAAACATGTACTTTTGCAAAAATTACAGTGCAGAAAAATGCAAAATCATTTTCTGATAGAAAGTAAGAGTTGGATTAACATTATGCTTTCTTTTTGTGCCACTGAGTTTTATTACTGGGAAAGACATTTGCATCTGAAAACTAAGCTTTTTTCAAGCTCCAGGCTACACTATTTATCGGAGGTGTGATGCCGACAGTCTGCAACTGATAAGGCACATTTAAATGTCTTTTTTTCTTTAATGGTTCTGTTGTTGGGATAAGTGACCTTACTTAAGTACTGTGCCACTCTTAGTAACTGTTGTGATGTAACAGAGGAGACAGATACAGAAAAGAAA
Source organism: Protopterus annectens (assembly GCF_019279795.1). Taxonomy (NCBI): domain Eukaryota; kingdom Metazoa; phylum Chordata; order Ceratodontiformes; family Protopteridae; genus Protopterus; species Protopterus annectens. The sequence continues at coordinate 314,218,360 of NC_056739.1, forward strand.
GGCAAATGTAAATTATTAAATTATGTTTTTTCTGAATGTGAAGTATTTAGTCTTGAATTACAGAGAAGGAAAATACTATTTGAAACAGAAAAACACACACGACTCTTGGGTAGAGTTCGCCTTTAAGAAATTAAATGTGCAGACACTAAGCCAATACATACATGTAGGTTATACAGTTTGCAATTTTTTTAACCTACAGATGCATAGTTATTGACTTTGCATTCAACGATTAGAGTCTGAACACAGGCTGGTGCTTTTGTAAGAAATTAGTCTACAACCAGTTATCACAGATACTGCCATTACAGTGTTATCAGCAGCTATTAAGATGGCTTACAACATAGCAACACATTCGTCTTTACAATCTCCACACATTGCACCAAACCTACTTAACATTGTCCCTCATCTTTATTCCAAATATAGACTGATTAACCGCACTTCAGCTCAAACCAAAACAAAATTAAGTGCAAGAATCCTCTCCAAAAACAAGTATGCATAAATACCCAATATACAGAAATCCTTCTAGGAGGAGATACACACCATAATCCTGGCCCCACCATCAGAATGAATACAAAGTTAATTCTCTTCCACACACTTCTGTAACCCAACAGCAGCCAATCCCCATCCATAGTGATGTAAGACCTACATGCCTCGATTACCCAAAATAAGGCTGATGTTCTCACTGTAACCAAACCTTGGCTTATGCCCAGAATAAATTACTCTAAAGTTATACTTCTTGAGTATAATATCATCCATAATGACCGTATAAAGAGGAAGGGTTGTGGTATTGCTTTAATATTTCCCAGTACCTACCACATTCCCCCTTACAGCAAACCAACACCAAAATTCAGTTCAGCAGAGCTTCTTATCGCTTTCCTCAAAACAAACAATTATGTGTTACCGTCCATTATATCCTTCCTGGTAACAATACTGGAAGATAACCTACATTCGATATCCATAACTTTACCACAAGAAAAAATTTTACTAGGCAATGTGAATGTCAATTGGTTGGACGTAAACACACTCCCCTACATCTAGCATGAACTTGTATGTCTCCACACAACTAATTAATATCCCCACACAATATAGCAAGACAATCTATTAGACTGGATCCTAGTATCAGACCCCAGCAAATACTCCACCACAGGTACAATTTCAGACTCTGTTGTCTATCATCATCTCCCAATCTATATGACTAGACATCTCAGACATCCTGTTAAACAGCATATAACCTTTCCAAGTTTAGCCCAGAAATGCTCATTACTACATTATCAGCAATTAACTGGAACATCCTAAAAAAATCCTCCCCTTAGATGATGCTGTAATTGAATTCAATGCAACTTTTCTAAATATCCTTGCCCCTCCTAGAAGGAAGAGAATGAAAACAAATAATGTAATTTGGCTGTCCAAAAAAAGAGTAGAATGCTAATGCAGGACAGAAAACGAATGGAAAGAATGGCAAACATATAAAACACCCAGATATCTTGAACACTTCATAATGCTTCCCAATCCTACTAAAAAACAAATAGATGAAGACAAAAATATACTATAACAACTTTCAGAATACTAAACATAACCCTAAATAATTTTGGACATCCGTTAAAGAAATCTTACATTCCAGCCAAAAATTCAACCCAAACCCTCCCAATAACTCACCACTAGAAAGTGCAACACGGTTCAAACTCTTATTTTATAGAGAGAGTAGCATCTGTAAGTATTCCTCAACATCTAATCCCAACCATGCACAAACAGCCGGGTACGTATCAATTAACGTAAAACTCATTTCACCAAGACCAAATCACCTAAAGTTCATTTCACCTAAAACTCGTTTCACTGACAAGTAGTACTCCAACACAATTGAAAGGTATATGTCCTTTTCCCCACTGTAGTGTGATCCTGGTGTTAGTATATATATTAAAGGGTGGGGTGTAGGGTGCAGTCCCCCACCTAGTTGTCTTTTACCAAATATATATATATATATATATATATATATATATATATATATACACACACATATATATATATATATATAGATATATAGATATATAGTGGGGATATATGACATATACCTTTGACTTGCTTTATTGTACTACTTGTCAGTGAAATGAGTTTTAGATGAAATGAACTTTAGGTGATTTGGTTTCGGTGAAATGAGTTTAGGTGAAGTGATACGTACCACAAACGGCCACATATCACAACATCCACTTTCATTTTCAAACCTGTGCCCACATCCTATATAAAAGTACTCCTACCCTGCTCTTCTTCAGCTGATGTCCTTCCAAGCGAATACTTAAAAACACCAGTCAGTAGCATTGCGTATCCTGTCTCAATCATTATAAATAGATCAATCCAACAATCCCACAGTCCCTCTCTCTGGAAAAAAAAGTCACACATTATCCCTCTGCACAAAGCAAGAAATTCAGCAGACATTAATAAACTTTAGACCTATAGCAATCTTATCTCCCCTCATCAAAATACTTGAAGAATGTATTCAAAAACAATTGCTAGACCATCTCCTGCAGGAAGAACTCTTATCCCATACACAGCATGGCTTCAGTCTTTCCCATAGTACTAGCACTGTTCTTCTAACCAATAGAGATACTGTCAATAAAGCTAGAGATAATGGCAAACTAGACTCTTTCTTATTGCTAGACTCTTTCTTATTGCTAGACTTGTCTAAAGCCTTCGGCTTCAACACAGTTTGTCATAGCAAACTTCTACCTCAAATGCTCTCACTAGGATGTCTCTCAGTCCACCCTTCTTTGGTTCAAAAGCTATCTGTCCAAAAGGTATCAGTGAGTAAAATGGCACGCCACACTATCCATACCTCCCTGTCACCACCAGTACACCACAAGGCTCCTATAACATTATCACCAACACTTCATACATCAGGCCACCCTAATACAATACACAGATGTTTTTGCTCTAATTTGCATACCTGACAACATGGTGCACTTCCAAAAAATTACTCCGGAAGCTTTACAGCCACTGCAATGTGGCTTCATAACTCGCAATTCATGCTCGACCAAAAAAAGATCAAACTACTACCCACCCCCAAAAGAAAATCCCTGTCACATGAAAAACAAAATTTAGAAGTCCAATGGTTGTATTATCAACAGAGAGAAGTCACTTCTCATAGAAGAGTATTAGGGGTAGTAGTAGTGGATGATAATCTTACATTCAACCTGCATATGCAAAATTGCATAAGAATAAACCCTCAAAAACTAGGGCTGCTTTACAGAGCCAAAACACACTCTCATTGACGTAAATAAACTGTACTTGCTACTCCCCAGTCTTCCTTATGGCACTCCCATCCTTACTAACCTCCAGGCTTTACAAAAATTAAAACTTGAACAATGCTATAACAAAGCTGCTAAATTTGCAGCACAAAGCCCTTTCAGAACCCACCCACTGTATATAGCACAGAAAAGCCTAAATTGGTTAGAACTGCCACATCACAAATATACACATCTTCTTACCACCTAAAATTATCTAGCATCCATCTGCCTGTCCAGCACTAAAAAAAAATTCTACACAACTATGTTCCCATTTGGTCATTGAGATCCAGTGACCAAAAATACCAGTCTACAAACTGAGCAAATCTGCTGGGCATTGTTGGTACTCATACAGGGCTGCTAAGGCCTGGACTGCCTTACCTGTATTCATCAGGTCTATACCCTCCCTCACATCTTTCAAAACCATTCTGCAAGACTTGCTAGCCAAAATCTGGCTCTGTTCTTGCTCAAATCTAGGATAAAACTATATCCCTAAATGTGAACAAATATCTTTTCATTCCTTATACTTCTCTACTCTTCCCTTCTTCAGTTATTGCCTTACTGCTATCTAATTATCTTCCCCGACCTTTCTAAATATACCATAAACCTATTATTCCTTCACTTCATATTGTAATTCCTATTTGTATTATACTAATGTACCCTTAATTTCTCTACAAACGAACGGTCTAAAATTTCTATAAATATTAAATGATTTGTTAAAAAAAATCAATACAAGGTGTAGGACATTTTTATATTATGTTTAATTATTTAAACTACAGATGTTGACTGTAAAATTCTTCTACTCAAAATGTTTTGTAAGAATTTGGAGCTTTTCTCCCCGGGCTTCCACTGAAAATGGTCTTCTACTGGTCAGACTTTCAAATTAAACAAATGTCAACCAATCAAGAGAAAGTCCTTTCTAGCAAAGGACCATATCTATTAAATTGACTTATTCCCATACATGTTGTCATTTATACTGGGATATTATTTATATATGGCACATTCAAAGTGCTATCGCATCTAAAATAACATAAAAAGCAAAGGCAAATCATCTTGTGGCTTTTAATTTTGTAGGTTTTGAAAAATAGGTATTTATTAATTTTGGACTAGACCAGATTTATTTAATTGAAGTTTTAAGGATGTATTTTCTATATATGTGTGTGCATGCATATGACTGGTTATGTGGGTGAAGGCCATTAAAACTTGAAAACAGGCTTTGGTACTTTATTCTGATAAGAGGTCTCTTGATAATTTGAGAAGAAAGTGCTAAATACTCTAACTGTTGTGTCTTTCTGAAGGGAGCTCGGGGCCTGCTGCTTTGGATTTATTATTGTTTGGTAAATGTTTTTTGAGCTGCTATCATTTGATTATGGCTTACAACACAACTGTTCCTTTCTAGCAAATGATCGTATCTACCCTTTAACTGATTTTTTTTTCCAATATATGCTGTCATTTATTGTTGATATTTGCATAAGGCACATCCAAAAGTGTTATTTCACCTGAAATAGCATAAAAAAGGCCAATCATCTCATCCCAGGACTGTGCCATACCCATGTCTGGGACAGATGAGATCAAGGACCATGTGGCAACATTATCAGTGCTTCCAAAGAGTTTTCTCAAGTCTCACCTCCCCATGCTGCCTCAGTAAACACTCCCAAAGTGGTAGTTGTAATGTGTGTCAGAACTGACCAGCCCCCCACCTCTGCAAGGGGCTGCCGTCAAGATGTCGGGCTTACACTCAGTTGTACCTTGCGGTTATTTCACTAGTCTCTACCAGGGAAACTGACCCATGACCATGCCCCAAGTGTGCAAGCCTCCACCCCCACTGAGATGAACACACCCATATTCCCTTACCAGTGCCACTGAAACCCAAGGTACCACTCAAACCCAGAACACATGGGCCATAAAGGAATTAAAGTACAACAAACTAAACTATGGCAGTGGCATTAATGTTACTTACTGCAAGTGCATCATTTTGGGGTTATGACCATTTTTTTAGGTAAGACAGTAACATATATCCATTGGCTCTATGACTCTTGGGGGGGAACAGCAAGTATACAATGGTACAACACTTAATGGAGAGTAGCACGTCCACCTTGGTAAACGTTTTATTATAGTGCTGTTGTGCAAGTGCTGACAAAGCAGGAGCCACTTTGGTTTTTCCCGTGTCTTACATTTTGATGGCAGCACTAACGGGGCTTGAAATCGCCTTTTTTATACCAATATTTTCATTTTTGTTAAAAGGTATTTGAATTCAACTATATTCTTATTCTGGCAGTGGATGGGGAGAAAAAAAAAAAACACCTTTACACAGAATATAAAATACATAGCGTTGTCGCCTCACAGTAAGACGCTGACCGGTTTGACTCTCAGCTAAAGTGTCTTCTGCGTGGAGACATGCGTGAATGGGCGTACATTCGTTGAAGGTTGTGCATTAGAGCTGGCAACTCAGCACGTAAAATCAACTGCCAATCTTTAGCGGACTGGAGTTCCACTGTGGCGACCCCTAACCGGGAAAAGCCGAAAGACACAACAACACAGAATATAAAATACATACATCTTTGCCTATATTTTATCACACATGCTACATTGCACAGTAACAAAACATACAGTCACTAATACATCATGAAGCATACATCATGAAGCACATGCTACATGTACAAGCATATCTGTTATCCAAGGGCAACATGGCAGACTATAGTGTGCTGCTTAAAACAGTACAGGTGGAAAAAAAAGGTGCCTTACATGTGCACTATATGTATTAGATATGCAAAATGTTATTTATATGTACACTCCATGAGCATGCATATTCATATCAGAAGTGTGCTGTCCGAAAATATTTTTCTTCGGGCTGTAAAGATGATACACTAAAGATGTGTTGCAGTTCATAAACCAGAGCAAATACTTGAAGGAAAAACAGAGTACAATGTAGTTTGGCACTTTCTGATGGCAAAGTATATTCATGGGCACCATCAACATTATGCCTGTGAAGCAGTTTGGAAAATGGATTTACAAACTCTATATATGCGGCTTTGTCAAGTGCAGAGGTAATAGCTGCATACTGAATGTCAACTCACAAAATCCTAGCAATGTTTTCCCCTATAAGAAAATAATTTTTTTTATAACAGCAAGAGAGAATTGTGATTTTTATGTACAAATTATCCACCATCTACAAGGGAAATAAAACAGTTGTGAACTAAATCTAAAGACATTAGCATTCCATAAATCACAGCTCTGCATGTAAAAACCCATTTTATAAAATATTTGCTCGATTGTTAGATAAATATTGACATGTCATATGCGTTTGATGTCTCGGTTCGACTTTCTTCACATTCATTTAAAATAATAATGTTGCTAAGGATAGATAGCAAGTTGCATGGTTTTGCATAAGTTATTTTTAAGGAATACAAAAAAGTTGAGATGGTAGGCAAGCAAATAACCAGAGTTGTTTTGTTGCCATTTTCAGCTCTGAAATAAGTAGTACGTAGGTAGGTACCAGGCTATCGGCCCAAGGGCCTAAGTAAGCCTAGCTGACAAGGTTCCTTGGCTTACGCCACCCAAGAAAGTTAATTTCCTGTGCCCCTGTCGAGCAGAGCCACAGAAGTGATCCCTGGGGTGTATTTCCTATTTCCCATCCACTCAGTGCTAATGAGTAACTTTGCTTGACATAGATGGTTAGCTTGTTCCACAGTATAGGAAATCTCTGGGACAGGAATCTATCCCTCCAGCATGTCCTGTTTATTGTGGTGACAAGGTTTAGGTCCCTAGAGCATGTAGATTGGAGGGATTGGGATTTCTTTAGGTGTAGCATGTCCAACAGCTCTGTTTTTAACATAGCTTTATATGTTAGGCAGAGATCTCCTCAAAGTAGGCGATATGCTACAGAGTAAAGCTGAAGTTTGTTGAGACGGTCAGTGTAGAGCATCTGTTTTGAGGCCAGTAATCCTCTTTGTGGGGTACTTCTGTGCCCTCTCCAGCTGCTGCAGATGTCTTGTGAGGTACATTCCAAAAGGGGCGCTGTATTCTATAATGGGTCTAATGAGTGCCGAGTAGAGGGGAACAATGACCTCTTTTTTCCTGGATGAGAACCCTTTTGTGATGAGGTGTGCCACATAGAAGGATTTCCTGACTACTGTAGTGATGTGATTGTCAAAGGAGAGACTACTGTCCACCTGGGTCCCAAGGTCTCTTATCACACATTCGGTAAGTAGACTGCTATTTATGTGGTAGTTCATGGGTACAGAGTTTTTACCAAAGAAGATGACAATGCACTTTTTGGCATTGCGCTTGAGGCCATGCCTCTGACACCAGGCATCTGTCTCAGCGAGGCCCTTTTGCAGGATGTCCACATCATTTGGGGACTACTATGGCTGCTAGTTTGCAGTCATCTGCGAACTTCATTAGCCAAGGCCTTCTGTGTTAGCCTGTACTTCAGAAAAGTAGATACCAAACAGGAGAGGTCCCAGGACTGAACCCTGTGGCACTCCACTTGTCACTGGTTTGAAGTCAGATTTGGAGTCTGCAACTTTTACAGTGTGGGTTCTGTCAGTGAGCCAGTTGGCAACCCATCTTGTGACATAGGGATTTATACCTAGTTTAGTGAGTTTACCTATAATTCCAGAATGGGGGATGGTGTCGAAAGCCTTGGCGAGGTCAAGATAGGCTGTGTGAACCACCTTACCCTAGTCTACAGCTTTGGTGACTGCCACAAAGCAGTTGATCAGGTTCAGAAGGCAAGATCTTCCTTTCAAAAACCTGAACTGGGTGAGGTCCAGAGTTTGGAGGTTACCAATGTCTTTGTTTATGAGTTCCCCGATGATACGTTCCATGGCCTTGCAGACCAGGCTCGTCAAGCTAATAGGGCGATAGTTCCCAAGATCAGTGGTGGAGTGGGATAACTGTTGCTGTGCGCCATTCAGTGGGCAAAAAGCCTGACATGAGACTATGATTGAACATTGTGCTTAGGTGGTGAGCCAGTTCATTCCGAAGTTCGTGTAAAACACAGCCTGGGATGTTGTCCGGTCCCATGGATGCTGATGCTGTTTTTTTGGTTTTAGAGAGTGCAGCTTTTACGTGCATAGATGTGATTACAGGGACTCTGCATTCTTCCTGTATAAACTATCACACTTTAGAATGTTATTTCTCCTACATGGCTTTCTATACAGCCTAGTTATAAAATTACCCATTGTGCTTTTTCTCACTTGCACATCTAGAAATGTTACTTCTGTAGACTAAATATGACAAAAAGTAGTAGTACGTAGGTAATTAACAAATGCCGAAAACTGCAACTCAATGCCTTCCCAAAACAAAACCACATCAACAAACCTTCTGTAAAGCACCACATCAACAAACCTTCTGTAAAGCAACAACAAAGGCTTGTACTTGCTATCAAAAACAAATTGTTCTTCCCATAGAGCTAGCACCATGTTGGTGTAGCTATTGGCACAAGAAGTGCCCATAGCTACTCGAACTTTTCACAAATAGTAACCCTCCTGAAACAAAGATGTTATTTTCAAGCACAACTTCAAGAAAAAGACAGAGGAGCTCAATCTGTTTTTCCTCATATTCACTATGTTTAGTTTAAAAAGACGTCACCATATTAACTCATTCACTCCGGAGCAGCTCAGGAAAGGATGCCTGCTTAATTCCACCATAGGAATAACAGTGCAGCCTGAGCTCATTTTCAGAAAATCCATTTGTAAATCCATACAGAAAACAAATGTTCATAACTCTTTAACTGTAAGAGGTAGACTAAAAATGTAAACGCGAAAGTTGTTCAGCAGACACTGACCTTTTCAACAGTGTAAATGTTGACAGTGTATATCAAAGTCATTATTAAATATTTGGCAAGGAATGCTGATATTGTGCATATTTTTTACCTTTTTGGAAAAACAAAGCACAATATCTTGGTCAATGTCCCATGCAGACCCATACAATTTGAATGTAATTTGCTAATATGAATGTCAACTTTAAAATGATACCTTAACCATTACTGTGTGATATTCCTTTCTGTAGATATTCACATAAATATGATTAATATATTATTTTTCATATTTGATTAATAAACAAAGCATAATATCTCATCACCTGTAACAGACAGAGCCTACATATCAGTGTAGAAGTTGTGCATCTGAATGTCAGCTTCAAAATGATGCATCATTTGCGTGATCACCATGCTCCCTTGCAAAGATATGGGCATAATAATGAAAAGTATTGTAAATGTACAATTTTCATAATTGTACAAGACTAAACAAACTGTGATATCTGTACATGTGTAGAATGCACAGACATAGTTCTTTTACCATGTTGTAAGGAGTAACACTGTCTTCAAAATAAGGTATTACTTGGCACACTGACATGCACCCTTGCAAAGTTATTTACCAAAATATGAAAAAAATTCATAATTTCCATAACCTAATTCCAAACAAACCTTGATATCTGCCTAGGAGTACAACATACAGGCACCATTCTTTTACCATCTTAGAACTATAAATAATCTTTTCAAAATGAGATATTACTTAGCACATTCAGATGCTCCCTTGCAAAGTTATTTACCAAAATATGAAAAGAAAAATCATAATTTCCATAAGCTAATTCCAAAACAAACTTTGATATCTGCACACGAGTACAACCTACAGGCACCATTCTTTTACCATGTTATAACTATCAATACTGTTTTCAAAATGAGGTATTACTTAGCACATTCAGATGCTCCCTTGCAAAGTTATTGACCAAAATATGAAAAAAATCATAATTTTCATAACCTAAGTCCGAAACAAACTTTGATATCTGCACATGTGTCAAACATACAGGCACAATTCTTTAACCATGTTAGAACCAGCAATACTGTCTTCAAAATGAGATATTTCTTGGCACATTCAGATGCTCCCTTGCAAAGTTATTTACCAAAATATGAAAAAAAATCATAATTTCCATAACCGTTATTTGCCAAGATCAGAGAAATTAATTTTACACAAGACATTTCATAATAGTGTTTTACTTACTATACTGGTCTGACTTGGTCATGGGTGTTTTCCATTCTTCTCACAATCATGCATGGCTCTCCTCACGCCATTGTAGAGGTTGGTCAAGAAGAACGCAATGCCCTCCTCAGTTAGGTGAATGCCATCCCTTCTGAACCAGTGAACATCTTCCCTTCCAGTGACTCCCAGAACAGGAGACTGTCTTATCTGAAATAAAGCATGGGTAGACACTGACAAGGGTGCCCAGCCAGGGCACATGTAAAGAGAAAAAGCAGGGTAAGGACCACCGCTCCACTAATACGCCAAGGACAGGCATGGGGCTACAGATGTTGGTTATCCGTAGTGTCCCATAGCTGTGCCGGCTGCCCACTCAGACTGCTGATACCACTATGGTCTCATGACCTCCTTCAGTGTCAGCAGTCTGCCTTACCTCTGCCTTTTCTCTTTACATGTGCCCATTCAGCAGTGGACCTAAGGGATGAGGGACTGAAGTAACTCACTAATTGCTGTCCTGACCTTCATACATTTACTACTCTCACCTACATACGCTGACTACACCTCAAGGCAGGGAGACTGAGTGGAGAGCTACATCAAGGCAACATGTCAAAAGACCAAGACTGACCCAGGCTGTGTCTTTTTGCATGTTTTTGCAGTACATCACAGTGGCACACCCAAGCCCATGCTTACCGAGGACAGCAGCACTATGGGACTGTGCTGTAGAGTCTCCAGATTCCCAAATGCCATCCCGGTGGATCACAAGATCCATGCTGGCTGGGTATGCCCCCTGTGATGAACCCACCAACCTAAGAGCAGTTGGCAAAACAAAAGTGAAGAGGGACCTTCCTGGCATTGGTGCTGAAGGGCTTGGCTACTAACTGACATGGGGGCAGAGAAAGAGCACATGTATACTGAAAAAGCAGGTGAGGCACTCTGCTTTACCTCTGCCTTTTCCATTTACATGTGTCCTTTCTGCAATGAGTAGCAATGAGTAGACGGGAGGAGCTAATGTAAGCCCTGTTGTCCTGACCTACATACACTGACTACACCCGAAAAGAGGGAGACTGAGTGGAGAGCTACATCAAGGCAAAATGTCAAAAGACCTAGACTGACCCAGGCTGTGTCTTTTTGCATGTTTTTGCATTACATCACAGTGGCACACCCAAGCCCATGCTTACCAAGGACAGCAGCACTAAGGGACTGTGCTGTAGAGTCTCCAGGTTCCCAAGTGCGATCCCGGTGGATCACAAGATCCATGCTGGCTGGGTATGCCCCCTGTGATGCACCCAGCAGTACAATATTCGGCGATGGGACAGCATAAGGATTTTGGCTGCTCTCTTTCTAGTGACTCCCAGAACAGCAGGAGACAGTCTAATCTGAAATAAAGCATGGGTAGACACCGACAAGGGTGCCCAGCCAGGGCACATGTAAAGAGAAAAAGCAGGGTAAGGACCACTGCTCCACTAATATGCCAAGGACAGGCATGGGGCTCCAGATGTTGGTTATCTGTAGTGTCCCATAGCTGTGCCGGCTGCCCACTCAGACTGCTGATACCACTATGGTCTCATGACCTCCTTCAGTGTCAGCAGTCTGCCTTACCTCTGCCTTTTCTCTTTACATGTGCCCATTCAGCAATGGACCCAACAGCCTGGTCACAACTTTGATGTATAGTGTGCTCTGCACATCTTACTGCTGTCAGCAGTCTGCTAGACTCTTATGGCCATGGTACTCACCAAAGCATTCCATGCATAGGTTAATCTTGCAGGTCGGGCATCCCCATGATGGTTCAGCACGTTTACCCTTGATGGCACAGTTTCTGCATCGTGCCTTCCACCATTTCACTGGAAAGTGTGAGCCTTCTTCAAATCGTGTCATGGGCTCTGGGATGGTAATCTCTATGCATCTTTTCCTCTTCTTGTAGGTGGTCAGGAGGTGCATGCCTAGGTGTCTTCTAAACTGTAACTGGCTTGCCGCAGTAAAACGGCCAGAACGTGAAAGCTGCCGGTGGCTAGCACTCTCACGCAATAAAATGTAAGCATTCACTATGGCCACATCCCATAGGAACCAGAACAAGTACAGCCACCATTTCCTTGCCTTTCGAGCAGTTGGATACTGCGTCCTGAGCTGATCTGCTCGGTCCACCCCATTCATATATGTGTTGTACATGTTTACAACTGGTGGACATGGCACTGCAGCTTTTGTTCCATCGTGCTGTCTCCTGCGTATGCTGGAGACTGCCAAGGTTGGGTTACTATTAGTTGACAGCAGAAATACTGGGTTGCTATCCTTCCATTCAGTTGCAAGCAATGGTCCACTCTGCAGCTGCTTG
>NC_056739.1:314235940-314260940 GCF_019279795.1 Protopterus annectens
TCTCCCTGGGTCTCCACTGAAAATGGGCTACTAGCCCACAATGGACTAACCCTGTTAACAAATGTCAATAAAAAAATAAATAAATAAATAAATAAGTACTTTTTAAAGTTTCTTGGGCCTTGCTTCCATAATTTTGTATCATGGCATTAAGCATATTTTTTTTGTAGTACTGAAATATGATTTCAGAAGTGCATTTGCAAATATGCATTTTCTCTCATCTTTATCTTGGGAGCTAGAGTCTAAAAGTATAAGGAAATACTACAAAATGCGTCTATCAAGAAAGAAGTGTCAAGTCAATTTTTAAAGAAAACCAAACACATATAGTTGTCATGACTTATGCTTTGACATAATGATATTACTTATTCTTCCTGCATACTCACACACAAGATTTTCTTCTGGTGTGCATCTCTTAGCAAACATGGGCATTAGGTACACATCTTCCAAATAAATGCATTGTGCTAGTTGCCTGATGTGCTGCTGAAACTCGGGTAATTTTGTCATTAGCCAGGCTTACAAACTGTAAGTTCAGTGAATCTCACCTATTCCGGATGGCATACATTTTAGCATCATCACTGGGGTGAGCTTTATGGGTATGTGGATATAGTCAGTGGTGCGATTTGAGAGGTGTGAGAACTCCTAGAACAATTCTGAGGTTACATGCCACTTGACTGGCATTCTTGGGAACTTTTCTGAAGCATCTGAAGAGCAAAGAAAATTCACGGCACCTGCGCACTCCTCTGGTAGCCCAATTCTTGCTATATGCAAGTTTTCAGTTAACATTCGGTTCAGCCTTGGACTCTGCTGCAAAATTGTGCTGAATCTAGTTCTGGTAAGGCCAGGGGTCATGCAGTTCACACGAATGTTCATAGGACCAAGTTCAAGAGCCAGAGTTCTTGTTAGCCCAAGAAGGGCAGTCTTGCTGACTGAAAACTTGCATATAGCAATGGTTGGAATAGGGTGGTAACCAGCAGTAGAAGACACAAGCACTATAGAGCCACCTCCCTGTTCTCCATGTGCGGGACGACATGCTTTGATAGCAAGAAGCTTGCAGTCACATTTACATCAAATATCTTTTGCCACATTTCCTTACTGCAGTCCACTATTTTACCTACAAATGGATTCACTGCTGCATTAGACACCAGAATGTCAATCGCACCATGCTGCTCTAGAGTCATATTGACCAACAAGTCTTGATGTTCCTCATTTCCAACATGACAGATGCATCCTGAAATGTTTAGTTCTTCAGACTTCAGCTCTGCAAGAGCTCTTGTTACATTTTCTTGTTTTCGACTGCTTATTACCACATTAGCTCCTTCCTTTGCAAGACGTCTGGCAATTGCTAAACCAATTAAAAAAAAAAAAAAAAAAAAGAGTAAAGCAAGTGGCGCCAAAATACAAAAACCAGAAACGAAACACCACAGTCCACAAGCGCAAATAAATCCAATCCTTGAGGTACGATGAAGATGCTTTATTCAACGAAATACAGCATGTATTTCGTTGAATAAAGCATCTTCATCGTACCTCAAGGATTGGATTTATTTGCGCTTGTGGACTGTGGTGTTTGCTAAACCAATCCCACTGGTAGCAGCCGTGACAATAGCGACTTTTCCTTTGTGCATTCCTTGGGGAAATACTGCACTACTACTTCGCAGCCTTTCAAACTTTAAAGATACGACTAGGGGATAGTTACGACACAAAACACCAATACTGTTCTTAAAAAAAGAAGCCATATTTGAAACGTGATACTAGACAACTTCAGTATTACTCCTACTAGTTTTCGTACATCAAACACGCCTGCTGCAAAAAAAAAAAAACATACTGCAAGAGGCACAGATCATCACCGGACGCACGCAACTTAGAGGAAATTTTAGAAAGAAATCCAGCTAGTTTTTTTACAACAAACACACCCCCCCAAGTTTTTTTTTAATAACCTGCTGCTGCCTATACCAGGATGTAACAAATCGGAAAGCAGCATAGTGCATTTCAGCTCAGAGAAAATGTTCAGCATGTAGTCATTATAGAATAAGATCCATCAGAATTACATTTACTATGATATTATGGCATGTGGAGCAGTACTGTCCCTGGAAATAAAATAAACATTGCTGCGATAACTCCTTACCCCCACACCACTTCGTTTGATACAGCCAAAAGAGAATGCCTCATAAAATACAGCTTAAAATCATAACTATATACATACTAAATATAAAAACAAAAACCTGAAACCAAAAAAAGCTGCTTGTGTAAACCCCCAGTTAGATCGTGCGAGTCAGTCGCATGCAGATAGACATATAATGGCTGTGGGCATGAACACAACTCTTCTCACCCTACTTGGACTGTTCAAGCTGTTGGAAAGCAGCAGCTGCTGCAGGACGATCCTGGTTAATCATAAATAAAAGGCTGCTACTGTCTTGGCATGTGGAAAAACAAAGTCAAGGTTTCTAACACTATTAAACCTGGCTGTCTTTGTCAAGTAGCTTACCTGAAGGGGAAAAAAAGCAGTTCTTGGGACAAGTAGAATATCAGCAATGGGAACTCCTAGTGAAAACCGCAAAACTGGTATGGCTCTCAACAATCTCCGTGCAATCCGTGAGTGCCTCAATAAAATAGAGGGATCCAGTAGCAGGTAAACTCTCCAAATATCAGCAAAAAGAAAGGAAATACCTGCTGCTGGACCCTCTATTTATTGGAGAAAACAATAGAAAATTAAGTTGGGGGTGGAGTTGTTATGCGAGTGGTGGCTTGGATTGCAAGAATCCGATTGGCTGCCACCACTTGCTTTATCAACAACTTTTGCTGAAGATTTTCCAATAAAAGTTTAATGCAAACCTAATGTAAAAACACGCTGAATCGTAACTAGATAAGGTAAATTACATGTTGAGTTACGATTTCAGCGTGTTTCACATTAAGCTGAAGCACAAATCTCCACTACAGTTTCTCTCGTTGCTGGAAGGCACTCGGGCATAACGGCTTGCAATTCTTATATTCTCATGGCGCACTCGGGTGTAAGCACAGAGGCGCCATGAGAAGGTACTCGGGGTTAATGAGTTAATACCTTCCAAATTAGGGAGACAGGTAAACAAAGATTCAACATCCAGCGTGACTAGAAGACAATTATTTAAACTGATGGCATTCTCCTGCACAAACTGGTACAAGTTCATCTACAGAAGTAACATTTCTAGATGTGCAAGTGAGAAAAAGCACAATGGGTAATTTTATAACTAGGCTATATAGAAAGCCATGTAGGAGAAATAACATTCTAAAGCGTGACAGTATGCATCCCTCTCATGTATATAGGAATATTATGAAAACTCAAGGGATGAGGATTTCTTGTCTGAATAATAGAGACAAAGGTTTTAGTAGTGACCTTGAGAAACTTTCTAATGACTTTGCAGCTAGGGGATATAGTGCAAGAGAAATTAAAGTTATGAGGGAAGATGTTAAAGTTCTGAGATCCACCTCAGCCCTTCCCTATTTTTCTGATAGGGTAGATGACCCTATGTGTAATCAAGAAATCTGATAATATGCCATTAATTCTACCTTTTCAAAGTGACTTTTAGCAGGATTAGACATGTGGTGGATGCAAATTGGGGCATCTTCACCACGAATGACGGGATTAGAGATATTGTGGGCACTAGACCTAAATATACTTACAAAAGTAAGAAGTCCATGAAATGACGGCTTTGCTATAAGGACTGTAAACAAATGCAAGATAAGGTGCCTGTTGAGCATCAGACGTCTGGCACTTTTCCTTGTGGTAATTGTAGAGATAGTCTTTCTATTGATACTGTACATCCTATTTCTAGACAGAAATGTATGTTTAATTTATATGCACACTGCAAGACTATGAATATCACTTATTTAGCTACATGTGTAGCATGTGAAAGTTTCAATATGGGTAAAACAACTAGAATGTTCTATGAGTGGATCCGTGAACATAAATATGCTGTAAAGAAGGCTGATTTAACAACTGCCCTTGCGTTTTCTTTTTAAATACACTACAGTATTTCACGTGTTGCACTTGTTTCCCCCCGCATTAACATACCTTACCTTTTTTAGAGTTTTAAAAAAGAAAGAAAGATAGAAATAAATTCCCTCTCTCCCCAGCAGTGTTCATGGTATGGTATGGTATGGTATAAATGATACAGTATTAGTCAGGCCTATTTTTAATAGTAATTCTCAAGCAATCAGAAACTACAGTTATCTGGCATCTACCAGTCCTCATGGGTGCCGGTTATCAGAGTTTACTGTATTTTCAGGTCTGAAAATACCTTAAGTGAATAGCAACAAAGAAATACCTCAGAAAGCAAAGATGTTTAAAATAGATTTATTTGATCCCACATTTATGAGCCTGTTCATTTCTATACAAGATACCCTCAGAAGCTAGTGGACTTGCAAAATTATCTGCCAGCTATACACCCACAACCAGAGCTTTTTAAAATCTTTTATTGCACCAAGATTTTAGTGAATAGATACTTGTTAATGCACAAGGCCATTCAAAGTCAGAAGGAAATATATGTAATTAGTTCAAGAGAATATGCTTGAGAGCCCTGTTGGTTTGGGGATTCTAGCTAGAAATCACTTTTTTGAAATAAACAAATCAAAAATAGCTGTAACAACTAACTGGGTATGAGACAAGAAGATAAGCTAGACAGTTTGTACAGGTGCATGCCTTTCTGGTTACTAAATGAGAAGGCCAATAATATGACCGCTAACCTTAATATTAGTAACTGTCCGTTATTCCAAGGTACCAGGCATAATATTCACTCTGGGCAAAAAAATGAAGAAACTTATCTTTTGATCAAGTTCCGTGCAGTTCAAACCTGCTGTCTGTGCAATAACTACTAATTTTTCCTAACTATGGGGGAAAGCTACTACTTACCCGTAATACACTGACAGGGCAAAGCTGATGAAATCATAGCACCCTAGTTTTGATTAAAAGCAGTGAAATACTGCCAAGTTTGAGAATCCTCAGTAAGTAGGTTAGTGATTTATTTGCTACGAATATTACATATTTGTTTTCCTACACATGTTATGCTGCACATTCTTTTAAAGAGCTTGGTGAAGCAAGAACAAATAGCCTGGTTAATAAAGACTTATAAATGGAATCAGTGTTTCAGGCTGTCTCAGCATTTTCTACTTCCTTCAGTGAGAGAGAGAGCGCATAAAGTGGGGAATTATATTTCTTGTTTTACAAAGCCCAGTTTAAAATTCAGTCATAAATGACAACACACAACAGAAAGATTTGTGCCTTTTCCTCCAGCAAAAGCTGCTCTCATTTCTAATCTTGCTTTATACATAACTTGTTGCTGCAGTTTCACATTAATTTAGAAAATCCATTTATTGAATACCAAGAATGTATACAGATCAAAGCATGCCTAGAAATATGCACAGTAAAAAACACACACTATTGGAAATGTAGAGTTGATCATTAAATACACATTTGTACAGACACCCAGTTAGCATCAAGCAAAGTGTGTTTCAAAGCGCTTTATGTTAATTAGCATAAAAGTTTTACCCTACCTCTTTTCTATTACAAATTCTTTTACTGCTTCACCCATTCATGAATATTAATTGTATTTAAAAGTACGTATTTTGGAATTATAAAACAAACATTCAGAATTGAAAAGAAAGGCTCACTAGTTTAGGCCCCAGGAGAAGAAAAAGAACACAGTTACAAGTGATGCTGTGAGCTGTGAATCCATAGATCTGAATAGCTTTATGATCTGAACGTGAACACGAGATAACGGATACCTCCCCTCTGCATGTTTTTCTTTAGCAAGACATTTTCAGTTGTGATCGACAAATGATACAGAAGCAAGGGAGCTCACTTAATAATGGAAAAGTACCATTTGATTTCATTCAGCCCCAACATGGGTTGTAGTGAGAAAACAAAGACAAAAATACAACAAGGCTAAAACTGCCCAGTTCATGCTTTGACATGTGAAAAAGGGGAATCTTTCTTTAGGGAGTGAAATGCAGAGAGAAAAAAATAGTGCTTATTGCACAGATGTCTTTTAAACAAATTCACTTGGGGGAAGTGAACAACAGAAATTTTGTACTATATGGATTCCACTCAAGCATTATTTTTCATTTCTTAAACTTCAAAAAATAGATAAGCATATATATGGTTTATGTATTGTTCAGTGAGAAAAATATATTTTTTTAAATCTCTTAACAGGATTGAGATGCACTAAATGCTATAAAAATTGCAGATATTTTGCTGACAGAAAATGCTATTTATCCCCTGTAAGTCTGCAAGTGTATTTTGCTCCCTATTTAAGCACAACTTGGATCAATGGATGGTTAATCTTAAATTCATCCCGGTCTAGCTCCCATGTGTCTGATAAAGAAAGGCAGTCAGTAACGCCCCCCCCCCCCATAAATTAAATATAAATCAAATGTAGGAGTCACATCTGGGCTCCGCAGCTAGGCTTTAAGGGCCATAGTGGTCATTACACTTATGAACCTATGTAAACAACACTTTCTGTGGCAGAAATTGACTAATGCAGACAGGGTACAAATCCTACATTATATGTCAAGACACAAGACTCATCAGGTTCAACAAGAATGCTGCATCTTAGGTGTTGCTAGCAAATGGAGGACAGTGTGCTACCACACTTTGATGGCATCCATCACAACTGTAGGTAGGTAACCAGGAAGAACTGAGACAGTTATCTTGATTAAACATTACAACTATGGCAATTCTACATAGCTGTATGAAGTTTTCCTGATAATGTCACAAACTGAACATAACTTCAGATGACTGGATGGACACAGTTGGGACATATTTACTTTACACTAAACCGTGTTCAGTGCAAATGATATTTTTAGTTCATTTTCATACTTGAAGTTCTCCATCCGTGTGTGATAAATCAAGGAATTTTATTACCACTTAAGGAGACTGGAAGGTTATGACATTCATCCTTCCTTCTAAAACAGCCATATAATTTCCAGCACATATGGTCTTTGGAATGATGCAAAGCTGAACTTCAAAAATGCTTGAAAATTTGCCAGCCTAATGGAGCAGAAGTAGAAGCAGGACAGTCATCTGTGTCACTGGCAACCTGAGTTTGGAGAAGGACTCATGCTGCCAGCTGCGCTGGCAGTGAGGAGAGGATGAAGCATCAGATAGCCAGCGCTGCTATGTCAAGGGGATAGAAAGATGGAAAGTCCAATGCCTAGGTGGCAACCAGGAGCCTCAGAGGACTTCTGAGGTTTGATTCAGGGGGCTTTTATGACATCATGATATCAGTACAGTAGCGTTCTCCACAGCTAAGGTAACTGATTGGCTGCCAAGTTTATGATAACTCCCAGACACCATGTTTACCTCTTCCTATGTTTACCTCTTCCTAGGCCTAACAGCAAGTATAAGTGAGGTAAACTTTCAGCAGAGTTTGGGATGCACTTAGTGAAGGGTCACATCCAGGGTACTTGGAAAAGAGCCATTAGGGGATTCATGGATGGTCAAGCATGAAAGTCAGGTGGAAATTAAAAAGGGTTGCACATTTAAAGGAGGATACGTATCTCGGGGGCATGTTTTTGTACTGAATAACAGTTTCCATTCTTTGTTGTATTATATTACAGTTATCTCAAGACTATGAGAAACCTGCTCCGTATGGAGTTTAAGACTATAATTAGACATCATACCATTTCATGGCCCACAGTTCAACTGTTCTCAGGATTCCTCAATGAAAAATCAAACACTTCTTTTCAAAATGCATTGCAATGGATGGTTCCCTATTTAGCTGTAGGGTTATCGGCCCCTTCTTTGTGATAGGGCATGCAAGGAGAGTCTATCCTGTGGAGAGGAGGCAGCTGCCTGGGTTTAGCCGACTAGCTATGACTGGGGGAGGAATCAGCACCGTGTGTGGTTTGGTAGAGCATTCAGTGCACATGTGCGTAC
Source organism: Protopterus annectens (assembly GCF_019279795.1). Lineage (NCBI taxonomy): Eukaryota > Metazoa > Chordata > Ceratodontiformes > Protopteridae > Protopterus > Protopterus annectens. The sequence goes on from NC_056739.1 coordinate 314,243,844, forward strand.
AAATAAAGCTGTTTTCATGTGAACACAGAGAAGCAACAACCCATCAGTACTGGGCAGTAGGATGATTGCAGAAGCTGCAGTGGACAGTATTCAAGAACCATTGTATATACTACCAGCATACAATTTCCCTTCCATCTTGAGGTGCGTTTTAGTCATTAACAGTTGGATTACAAAACAGTTGCCAGAGGAATGTTAGTTATTCTCTGGGTGTGTTTTTAATGGTAATTAATGTCACACTTTTCAAGGATTAACATCTGCAGTATAGATTTGACAACATCATTATTACACAGCTGTTCTGTACATGCAGAGTGAACAGTGACCTGCATAATGATACAGGCCTTTCTAAATGATATATTAAACAAGTCATATTAACCTGGTTGCATACTCCTCTCCCACGTTGAGCATTTCTTTGAAATGTAATTTGGATCATCATGCACTTCATAATGTACATCATATATTAGTCATACTTTTCTTGCAGCTTCTGTGTTGAAATCTTCACTATACCAGTGAATAGGTTAGGAGGACTTTTTTGTTTCTGTTGTGCATTTGTAATGAATGCCCATTAACAGGCACAGGAAATAGTGTCAATATGTGGACCAGATATGAATCAGCTTCTGCACACATGGATTCATGCTCAACCTAGATTCCCTTTGAGATGCAGGCATCTTCTCTCTCTCTTGCCTCCTCCTCCTCCTGGATGCACATATTACTTTTTACTTTTCTTATAGCATTTTTGCCCATTAAATATCCTTTCAAACTGAGGCATTGAGAATTTCTCATAGTACATCATTTGTTTACACAGAGTAATTCTCGCTTCCTTTTTTCTGGTGGTAATACTTCTCATGTATCGGAGGACCAGCCTAGCTTTTCTTCATGTAAACAATCAAGTGTACAATAACATCTTTCTGTAACTGTGGATCTGTATGTCAATCCCTACTATGTAACCTCTGTCTGGACCTTCCTCACCAAGTGCACACACTTGTATTCTATCAAGTCTTAAGTTAGGATACAGTTGGACATCTTTCCATATCTTTCCATATGCATCCCCTATTGCAGAGTTTAATGTCTTCTTCAGAAGATGCTTTCTTTCTTCTAGCCTATTTGTAATGTGTCTGTCCAATACTAAAAATAGATGTGTCCCAGATGAACCTCTGTGGGACACCATCAGGAACCCGCCTTAGGTGCAAGCCACAATATCAAAACAGCAGAAAATCAGAACAAACCATATAAACCTGGAATAGTCAGAACTGATGTTGTGTTATTGAAACTTGCAATATAAAAAGCATTAAAAACATAACTGGGCATTTCCATTGTGTACTGGTTTTACTGAACTATCTGCAGTGGTGGTGCTGCGGTAGCGTTATCACCTCACAGTAAGATGTCCTGTTTGATTCCCAGCTAGAGCGTCTTCTGTGCGGAGACATGCATGAATGGGCGCACCTTCGTTGAAGGTTGTGCGTTAGGGCAACTCGGCACGTAAAAATCTACTGCCAATCATTAGCGGACCGGAGTTCCGCTGTGGCGACCCCCGACTGGGAAAAGCCGAAAGACACAACAACAACTGGTTTTACTGAACTAGCTAAAATAGTTTAATGCCTACAGTTTATTACAGCTGGTGAAATGAGCTTCATTTTGAAATATCTTTTACTACAAGCCTCTGTAGTGAAGCACCTCATACTTTTTCAATCATGACGTGTTTGCCAGTGTAGAAAGAGAAGTGTGTCACGTTACATGAAAGAGTTAGCAGGCTTAAAGATGCATTAAAGTATTTCTGTGCAAATGTAGATTTCAGTTTTACACACACACACACAAACAACTAGCTAGGTGAACCATCTCTACCTTTAAAGTCTAGGAATTAGTTTGTTTTAGGGAAAATATAATGTCAGTCAGTCTCCAAGGTTGTACAGCTTCACAGCTAGTATACTGCTCAAGTACAGTTAAGCACTTTGCATGGGACATTTTTAATATTACAAATTAATGGTACTGTAACCATTTCCAAGCTTTATTTCGTGTTTCAGTAGCAGATTACTCAATTTTCTTTTTTACTCAACTTCTTCCTATATAATGGGTTCCATGTACCACTGGGCAATTCTGCTGTGGAAAGTTAATGGGTGTTGTTTGCCTAGGTGACCACCTTTTAACCTATCTGGATGAAATTTAGCTTCTGTATTATTCTCATGTGTGGCATGGTGTCCTCCTTCATTAGCTGCGCCCCAGCCAAAGAAGTTTCAGTAAATCAAATACCATCCTGTTTTGAATTCACATTTGTGGTCCTGCATTCTCCTGGTATCCAATTTTTGGAGGCATTCCACCCCCCAGATACATATTACGTTGTTGAACCGTAACAAGTTTGAATGCCATATTGTCAAACCCATATGTTCGAACATTTCAATTGGGATTTCCGTTCAGAGCAGAAAGGGAAGATTTCCCTTTATTGCACTGTAGTGCGACCTTGGAGTTGTTATATTTAAAGAGCGAGGGTGTGGAGGGTGCAACCACATGCATGTCCTCTCTCACCACATCCATGAACCTTATCTTAGGCCTTCCTCTTTTCCTGTTACCTGGCAGCTTCATCCTTAGCATCTTTTTCCCCCAATATACTCTGCATCCCTCCTCAGCAAATGCCCAAACCAATGTAATCTTGCCTGTCTGGCTTTGTCTCCAAACCTTTCAACCTGGGATGACCCTCCAATATACTTATTCCTAATCCTGTCCACCCTCATCACACCCAGTGCAGATCTTAACATCTTTAACTCTGCTACGTCCTGCCTTTTTGTCAATGCCACCGTCTCCAACCCATATAACATAGCTGGTCTCACTACCCTCTTGTAGACCTTCCCTTTCACTCTTACTGGTACTATTGTCACGCTTCAGTAAAATGCATCTTCCACATGTTTTCTTTGAATACTTTAGCATGCCACTCCATGTTTCCCCCAAACCACCTCCCACCCATGTTTGGAGCCGACTAGGATATTAAAGGTACCCTTAGGCAGTATCATACTGCTTCCAAGGAGCTGGGACCCAAGTTTTCATCTCCCACACACGAGTACACATATGCAATAGGAGTGCTGGCATACCATCCTACTTTTGTGGTGTGCTGGTATACCATCCTACTTTTGTGGTGACTTTGGCCATGCCTGTATATTTGAGTGTGCTTACCTTATCTCAATAAAGCCAACTTATCCAATGACCAATTCTGTTATGCTGACATTTACTAAGTAAATGTCACAACTTCCCAGAAACTCTTGCATACAATTCTGAGAGCCTATCCTCTGCTCAGTCAGACCCCATGCATGGTACCATGCATGGTACAGGGGATTACAGTTGTCATGGAGGTTTCTTTGGTAATGGTGTTCCAGGACTCACTCTCCCAAACTTTCACTAGGAAAGATTCCTTATACATCAGTATCTTCCACTTAGTGATTGCAAATCACGTCTTTGAAGAATGAGGTCTGTTTCCTCATTCCCTCTAATTTCCCCTGACATTATGTTGTGTACATTGTGTAGCCTGGTATGTTTAAATTTTATTTGCATTGGTTTTCTGAGGTAGAGCACTGATCTCCATGGACCTTTTTTTAGACGCAGCCTGGGAATGCAGTCTAGTTAAGCAACTTGCTGAAAGTCACACAGTTAGGCAACAGAGGCTGAGGGAATCAAACCTTGCACCGCAGGAAACAGCTCCTTAATCGTATAAGCCAACTGCCAGGCAACAGTCCATCTATCATTCTTCTGTTCTAACTCATGAAGTGATATTCAGCTCTTCTTTGTCATTCAGTGCATCCACTTCCTGAAGCTTTTTAGACAGCATTTTTAAAACTGTTTGGTCAAAAGCTGTGTGTAAGTAGTGTCCAGAAAGATCACCTTAGTCACATCTAGCATTACAAACTGGTGTCTTGCAATGTCCAGCGGTAACACTAGGTATGTGGAGTTCTGGGGGAGTAATTGTTTAGTTGTGTTAGTGAGGGCTGATTTTTTCATGTGGTTGAGGATTTACGTCCATAACTTAATGCTATATTCCTGATAGTCAGAGAATTGCTTAGAGAAAAGTGAAACGCTCCTGCCCCATAAAGGTATAACACTTCGATAGATCACTTTCAACTTTTGCAAATGGTATGCTAACAGTTTTAAATTCCATTAAACACAAAAAATACATTGTAACATCATGAAAGTATTTACATCTTACATCTATACACTAACTACATGGAAGCCTGCACACAACCAGAGCCATGTGAAATTATTACAGTTAGAAGTATTTTTCCACAATTTTCCTTTTGGTGGTGGTGGTGGGTTTGAAACATAATACATCTTTTATCTTAGAAGAAACCAACACAATCACTTTTTATGGCATGCCAGAACATTAGCAGATCAAATTTCAAACATCATATTAAAAATCCACCAAAAAATACTTTACAACAGCTCATTTGATGATGAATCTCTTTGCAATTGCTCAGACCTGACACTGGCAAAAAGTATACCTTCCCCAAACAGATTGTGGCCTTCCATTACATACTCTTGACCTCACTAGGCACAAATCCAAATATACCGTTTTATTGCCGTTTCTGATCAGAGTAAAAATTTTCATATTACTAGCTAATGTAACCAAGGACAATCTATGCAACACAGCAAACCGTTGATAAACAAGTATGTATTTACTGTGGAGCTTTTTTCCCCCGGGTCTCCACTGAAAAAATGGCTGTGTCCCAGCTGGACCAACCCGGTCAACAAATGTCAAATAAATAAGTAAATACTTAGTCGTACTAATCCTTCTGGACCAACACTTTAAAAGTCATAAACCAAGTGGGCCCTGAATCGGAAGTAAAAATCGGTCTACCTGATGATGAACCTCACTTTTTACCTCTTGAACCAGCTCTCTAATGAGGTACACAATAGATTTTATACCTGACCACCATGTTTTCAGACAAAAATCATTTACGACGTTGTGGATCAAGGACAGTATTGATGCTTCCAAACACTCTACATGTTAAATGCTTTTGTAGATGCAAACATCTACACTTGATTAAATAAAAAACATTCTGCAGTGTATTTTTATTAGTGTACATTTCACAGCAAAGCATTTAATGGATGCACAGAGCTTAGGGTGACACCGGTCAGTGTATCCTTTAGTTACTGGAGCTGTATTAACTGGTGTAATAAGCCAATTTCTACACTTAGATGAATCAGTGCACACACTATATGACAAAAATTTCCTTTCCTTCAACATACTCATAAGTATATTTACTAAACCATAAAGAATTTTTCTTGGAGATAAAGACAATATGCATAATCATCATAACAATATTATGTAATGCCTAGACAAGTTCTCAGCTTGTCTACAAAAGCAAACTGTGCAGCTACAGCCAAATCTCATACCCCTCATATGCTTCTGGGACAGGACTTTTTATATTCTTAGTTTCCCCAAATGTTACAAAATAGCTCATCTTATTTAGAACTTAAATAAGATTCAATGTCATAAGAAACATACCTCTCAACTTCTTACAGCAAGAAATCTGGACAAAACCATTAAAGGCCCAAAAACGGGGACAATTTTTAAATACTCCTCTTACAAACTTATAAAGTTGATAGAATAACTTGATGGAATAACCGGTTTTGTATTAGCATCACTGACATCCTGTCTTGCCTTATATAAAAGTGGTACATTTTGAGTTCTCTGCTTAAAATCAGAGCTTTGGCTGGCTAACATCTACCTGAAATCAGCTGGATGTATAAGTGAATTTAAGTACACTTTTATCTGCTTTTTTGCATATAGTACTGTATTTATTTATTTGTGTTTTTCACTGAATATTAACTGAACTGAAGTTGTGGCTGTCTCTCTACAGAGTACTTTTTAGAATTTCTGTGTAGCCATTGATAGCAGTAGGGGGTAGTTTCAGCTCATCACAGATATCCTGTCTTGCCTTATATAAGTGGTACATTTTGAGTTATCTCTGCTTAATATCAGAGCTTTGGCCGGCTAACATCTACCTGAAATCAGCTGGATGTATAAGTGAAGTATACTTTTATCTGCTCTTTTGCATATAGTACTGTATTTAATTTATTTGTGTTTTTCACTGAATGTTAACTCAACTGAGGTTATGGCTGTCTCTCTACAGTTTGTTCCTCACCCACCCTCCTTGTTCTGGTATTAATGTTGGTGGCTTTGAAATTGCCCGCCCCTCTTTTAGATTTGTATTTGGATACTCTTTCTGAGTCCATCTCATTTGTTCACTCAACTGTGTGCAGTGAGATCATATTCTGATTTCAAGCACTCCTACTGTGTACAAAGAGAGCATTTGGGAAGGACAACCCCTGTAGCCTCTTAATCCTGCTCTGTTCCTTCCCTCAAAAAATTTATATATGTATATATATATATTAGATGCAATGTTTGCTCTGAGAGTGTTGATGGAGAAGTACAGAGAAGGTCAGAAGGAGTTGCATTGTGTCTTTGTGGATTTAAAGGAAGCATATGACAGGGTGCCTAGAGAGGAGTTGTGGTATTGTATGAGGAAGTTGGGAGTGTCAGAAAAGTATGTAAGAGTGGTACAGGGTATGTATGAGGGTAGTGCGACAGTGGTGAGGTCTGCGGTGGGAGTGACGGATGCTTTTAAGGTGGAGGTGGAGGTGGGATTACATCAAGGATCAGCTCTGAGCCCTTTCTTATTTGCAATGGTGATGTACAGGTTGACAGATGAGATCAGACAGGAGTCCCCGTGGACTATGATGTTTGCAGATGACATTGTGATCTGTAGTGAGATTGGGGAACAGGTGGAGGAGACCCTGGAGAGGTGGAGATATGCTCTAGAGAGAAGAGGAATGAAGGTCAGCAGGACTAAGACAAATTCTGTGTGTGAATGAGAGGGAGGATAGAGGAATGGTGAGGATGCAGGGAGTATGAGGTGGCGAAGGTGGATGAGTTTAAATTCTTGGGATCAACAGTTCAGAGTAATAGTGAGTGTGGAAGACAGGTGAAGAAGAGAGTACCAGCAGGATGGAGTGGATGGAGAAGAGTATCAGGAGTGATTGGTGACAGACTAGTACCAGTAAAAGTGAAAGAGAACATCTACAAGAGGGTAGTGAGACAAGCTACGTTATATGGGTTGGAGGCAGTAGCATTGACAAAAAGGCAGGAGTCAGAGCTTGACGTGGCAGAGATGAAGATGTTAAGATTTACACTGGGTGTGACGAGGATGGACAGGATTAGGAATAAGTATAAAGGTTTGGAGACAAAGCCAGAGAGGCAAGATTACGTTGGTTTGGACATGTGCTGAGGAGGGATGCAGAGTATACTGGGAAAAAGTTGCCAAGGATGAAGCTGCCAGGTAACAGGAAAAGAGGGAGGCCTAAGATAAGGTTTATGGATGTGGTGAGAGAGGACATGCAGGTGGTTTGTGTGACAGAGCAAGATGCAGAGGACAGGAAGAAATGGAAACAGTTGATCTGCTGTGGCGACCCCTAACGGGAGCAGCCGAAAGAAGATTATATATATATATATATATATATATATATATATATATATATATATACACACATATATATATATATATATATATACACACACATATATATATATATATATATATATATATATATATATATATATATCTTCATCTTATTCATCTGCTCTTACTGTGCGTGCTGTTACCCGTTCAGTCGCTCTTACTCTGCACTTATTACTGCTTGTTAGTAGCCTTCTAATTCACTGCCTTCTGGACTTTTGCTGCTGTTTTAGCTGCTTTTCTGTAACCAAAAAAAAATAAATTCTAAGCTTGTTTCCTGCCTTTCCTGTAACTAGTCAATTCCAGATACAGACTTGCTGTATCCAGGACTGTTGGTAAGCTTCTGAGCCCCCCAAGCCTTTCTGTGTTGGAGGGAAGCCTTCTAGCTTAAAATCAGTGGGAGTGATAAGCACTAGGTAGCCTACCATGGGAAGAGTGGGTTTTGGCTCTGAAATTGTAGTTCATTGGCAGTTTTTCCATCTCTTTCTACTTTCTGGTTAAAAACCCGTTTTGCGTTTGGTCCCCGCCTTTCTTATAACTAGTGTAATCCAGGTACAGATTTGCTGTATCCAGGACTGTTGGTAAGTTTTGAGCTGCCCAAGCCCTTCTGTGTTGGAGAGAAGCCTTCTAGCTTATCAGTGGGAGTGGTAAGCACTAGGTAACCTATTTACCACAGGAGGAGTGGTTTCTGGCCCAGAAATTATATATTGGCCATTTGGGAAGCTTTTCCATCTCTTTCCACCTTCTGATTTGAAAGCCTGTGCTTGCGCTTGTTTCCTGCCTTTCCAGTTACTAGTCTAGTCCAGGTACAGATTTGCTATATCCAGGACTCTTTGTAAGCTTCTGAGCCCCCCCAAGCTTTTCCGTGTTGGAGGGAAGCCTTCTAGCTTATCAGTGGGAGTGGTAAGCATCAGGTAGCCTATCTCCACAAGAGGAGTGGTCCCTGGCCCAGAAATTGTAGTTATTGGCTGTTTGAGTAGTTTTTTTCCATCTCTTTCAAGTTTCTAGTTTGAAAGTCGCACTTGTGCCGGTTTCCCGCCTTTCCTATAAGTAGCCTAGCCCGGTTACAGAGCTGCTGTATCCAGGACTGTTAGTAAGCTTCTGAGCCCCCAAGTCTTTCTTTGTTGGAGGAAAGCCTTCTAGCTTATCAGTAGGAGTGGTAAGCACTAGGTAGCCTATCCTCCACGGTAAGAGAGTGAGTTTTGGCCCAGAAATTGTAGTTTATTTGGCCATTTGGGCAGTTTTCCATCTCTTTCAACTTGCTGGCTTAAAAGCCTATGTTTGTACTTGTTCCCCACCTTTCCTGTAACTAGTCTAGTCCAGGTACAGATTTGCAGTATTTCAGGACGCTTTGTAAGCTTCTGAGCCCCCTAAAGCCTTTCTGTGTTGGAGGGAAGCCTTCTAGCTTATCAGTGGGAGGGGTAAGCCTAAAGCCTTAAACTGATACAAGCCTTCTAGCTTAAGAGAGAGACTTTGGAGTGATTAAGTATCAGTTTTCTGTACTTTCTTGCTGTATTGTTTTCCACCTAAACGTATAATTTTGCAGCATTTATTGTGATTTAAAAGCTTGCTTTTTTTCACATATTGTACTTATGACTGCCTGCACTTTTAAAAAGTTTTTTGTTTAAATAATTTAAACTTTTGTAGGCTACATACTAAAGTGCTATAGCCTTTTCTGATCGTTTGTAGTCGTTTAAAGCTGTTTTAAGTGCATTCTTTTTACTGTTTTTGCCATATCTTTTCAAAAAAAAAAACAAAAACAAAAAAATTCCTCGTTTCCCACCTTTCTAAGCTAGTATAGTCCAGTTTTCAGGCTAGTGCTGAATTCAGGGCTGTGATACTAGTTTCTGAGTTGCCCATACCTTACTTGGATAGAAGGAAGTTTCTCTGTTCACCTGCGAGAGAGGGGGGCTTGCGCACCGGGCAGTGCCGGTTAGCTACAGTTAAATTATTCCCAGCTCCACCCCGGCTCCACTAAGTCTCCTCTTCAGTTTTTCCCTTGAAACTAGTCTAACTCTCAACCTAAGCACTCAAAAAGCATCTTACAGAACAGCACTTGCTCAGACCTAATAGCAAGCACTGACACTGATTTCCCAGCAGGGCAAGGCTCTTTATCCACCCCTCACCAAGTCACCCTACTATTCAGGCATGACCAAAGGGCAACTTCAGGTGCACTCTGCAGTCCAGCTGGTGAATCTGGATATCCTGAGGAAATGTTACAACTGCCTCATGTACAGAGACAGCCCTCTCCTTCTACCATAGAACACTACACATGTGAGAGATGCAATTATACAGCCAAACTAGAAGCTAAGCTGTCTCCACCCAAGACTGGAATAGGCAGTCAAGAGGAGAAGGTTAACACTTGCACCACAACTCCAGCCACACACAGACCTACTAAAACAGCACTGGCAAAAAATACACAAATACACAAAATCATACTCAGAGGCTCTAAATAAAAACCTGCAAAAGCATCAGAGACCTCCAAAGCAGACACCCAAAAAACCTGCACTTCCCGTCACAAACCAGACAACACATAAAACACAAAAATCAGTGTGCTGCACAATCACAGCCCTTAAAGTGAAATGACATACCTAACACACTAGTAATAGGTGACTCTATAGTCAGGCACACTGACATCCCACTCACTAGGCTGGACAAGCAGAAGGCTAGCTGCCTGTTGGAGCCAGAATCCGCCACATAACACAAGCACTCAGGTCACACCAGAACAAGTACAAATATGACTCTGTCATTGTTCATGTTGGTGTGAATGACCTGAGATGTACCTCCCTAGACTGTATGAAGAGAGACATGGAAGAGCTCTCTGATCATGTGGCCCAGGCTAGTATGACCCTGAGTAGCATCTTGCCCTCACCAAGAAGGATACCTCAGTATAAAGAAAAAATTATCAATTTCAACAATTGGCTAAGCTTCTGGTGTCATTCAAAGGGGATCCAGTGTCTGTCAGCCTGGGACAACATGCTCGACAAGCCACATTGCTTCACAAGAGATGTCTTGCACCTGTCACCCCTAGGCTTTTGAATACTGGCCAAGGCTCTTGCTGCCCCCATAGTGCCTTTTTTAGGCAAGGCTCAAAAGTCAAACCCACCTCCGTAAAACAGCACAATTAACAAAAAACTGAGGATTATGCAAAATGCATGCACTCGAAGCACTCCTCAGTATGGAGAAAGTTGACATCTGTGCAGTAACTAAAACCTGGTTCAAGGCTCCAGAGAGCACCCCGGTACTACCAGGCTACAACTCCTACCACACGTTTCGGCCACAGAACACGAACCGAAACACAAAAAGGAGGGGGTGTATCCATATTCATCAAGGATACCTACACCTCCAGGTTAGTGGCATAGCATGATACCTCTGAGCAGTGGCGGCTGGTGACTTCAAATCACAGAGGGGGCTGCAGGAGACAGCTGAATGGGTGGGGTCAAGGGGAAGGGGTGTGGTCAACTAGAAAGGGGAGGAGCTATGCACAAAACCACAAAAACTAACTTTAATTAAATACGCTGCCCTGGGTGGCAAACCATCATCATGAAAGTCCAATCAAGACAAAAATAAGTGTAGAAGAATAAAAATATTTCAATGCATTGGCTGCATGACAGCTTACTTAATATCTAGATGGAAACAAAAGGTTGTGAGGCATGAAAAAATAAATTACTTTTTAAATACATTACTGGAATGCCAGTCAAAATCAAGTACAAGAAAAACAAATCAAGTACAAGAAAAACCAGAAGCACTCAACTCAAACCACTTCTCCTTGCACTGCAGTTCTAATTATAATATATTCAGCTTTATTAAAGTACTAAGTAACATGCTGAAAGTAGAAATCTATGTGATGCCCCCACTTGTAAAAATGTTTCTTATCCAAAAAAGACCTGCTGCCTGACAACTTGTTTCATGGGGAAAACATGATCAAAGTAAAAAATGAAAAGCAAACAAGAAACAAGCTCAAGATACATTGCTTAAAGGATTACTGTACAGGTTATGGACCACACATGATTGGCATTCTGTTTAGTTTACGGGTAAAGTCTGTAGAGATGACTGGAAGTCTCGTAGAGATGACTGGAAGTCTCCAACAAGTGTAATGAGCTTTTTAAAATAATGGAATCCTATCCTTTAATACCAAAGGCTTATACATTATCTAGTCAAGTATTCTCTGCATGGCAACAACAGAAAGGCTTTCAATGTTGGCAATTCTTTAACAGTATGCTTATTAAAGCTTACTTGCATCTTACGATCTCAGACAAGCTTACCTTATGGTCATTAAAGCATTGCTACTTAAACACAGAGCAACAGGCACTTTGAGTAATAAGCATAAATCTGAGTAATAAGCATAAATCAACAGTACAAAAATATGACAGAAACCAGACCATTCTGCAAAATCAAGGACAGATGAAAAGCCACTGTAGTACTTATGAAGTGTGTCCTCCCCATCCAAGGCAGACACAACTACTCCTTGACTTGCTTGGATACATCCAGAGTCACTACATGGGGGAGTGGGGTGCAACAAGTATGTCACAATTTGAAATGTCTGGCTGACTGTGATGGCCCTGACACATTTGTCATACCTCTCAACCTCAAGAGCAAGAAATCTGGGCAAAGCCATACACAGAAGTGGGACAAAGGCCCAAAAATAAGGCCAATTTTTAAATACTGCTCTAATAAACTTAGAAAGATAATAGAATAGGTCTTGCATTAGTATGAATTTTCTGAAGGGTATAAAATCTGAAACTCAAATGTCTGTCATTTTCTAACTTCAGTCTTTAGTGATTTGTCACTAATTTGCCAAAACACACAATTTTATGAAAAATGGACCAAAAATGTGATGCAAAAATATAAAATAGACACACAATACAGCTGGGAACCTGCCAAGGAAGGGACACTTTAATATTAGTACTGCTACCTTGAGCAGCTGACAAAATAAAAGAATCTACATGCATTTCAACTAAGTAATCTATAACTTTAATTATTACAGTTATTTCTTAATTGTAAACCCTCCATGTTTTCTTCCAAAATTGCTATTTTGCGGAGGGATTATTAGGGGGAAGAGCAACATTTTGAGCCAAAAAATCGGGGACAGTTGAGAGTTGGCTATGCCTAATTCTATAAAGCAATTTATTTGCATGTACCTCTCAACCTGTTAATGCAGTAAATCTGAACAAGGCCAAATATATTGGGGGCACATATAAACAGTACTAAAAATTGCTCTTGTATAAATTGAGACAGTTGATAGAACAGCTCTTACCTTTAACATACATTTTTCTGAAGGTTATGAAGTCTGAAACTCAGTGTGTCATTATTTAGTGACTTAATTCCTAAATGATTTGCCAGAAAACTACAAATTTTATGAAGAACACACCAAAAATAAGAAGCAAAAATCTATTCATTCTTTGAAAATATGGACAGTTGGGAGGTATAGTTCAGCTGGGCCTGTCTGAGTTTGCTGCCCTTCCCCCCTGACAAAATCATGGTTGAATGGAGCCTCTGCAGCCATTCCAATGAACCATTACTTGGCTATTTCACTCCATTTACCATAAACACTAATGTGCATACTGCTTTAATTCTATGATGAGTTGGACTTCATTTGAAAGTTTTATTTTGTATTTTACAGCACAAACACTAAGTCATCTGCTAAACAAAGCAATGCAGTCTCACAATGAAAACTTAGCATTAAAACTTCTCTGCCCTTGAAACTCACATTCATTGAAACCCACATTCAAAGAAAGTACATTTTGCCAGTGGCAAATAAAGATTAATTTTGGGCTGTTTTCAAATCATAGGCCCCTCGCATATGAAACATACATGTGCTCTTTGATACACCTTCCTCATTGTACTAAAATTATATTCCTTGTACAATACAGTACAGTTGTTAAGAGGGTGTTTTAAATTTGTTTTGAACATTTTTTCAGTAAGCAATGAAACAAAACGTATGCACCCATAATGGCAAAACTGCCCAGTTGAGAACATTTATCATAAAAAAGTCTACTCAGACTTCCACAGTCCACCATTATTAGTAAATATACACAATTCTACAGTCCACCATTATTAGTAAATATGCACAATTCTACAGTCCACCTTTATCAGTAAATATGCACAATTCTACAGTCCATTATCAGTAAATATGCACAATCTCTGAAGTAAAAGTCATCTAAATAATTCCACATTAAAGAAATCTGTAACTAATGAAGAGGTTGCTGCGAGCAATCACCTTTATATTTCATGGTTTCATCGAAAAATAAAGTGTCTGTTGCCCCTCAGGAATAAATTGCCTATATTACATTAAAATATGATAAGCTAGTAATAATATTGCAAGACGAAATGGATGGCAAACTGATAACAGACTCATAGTTAGTATCTTCACCAAGGAGAACATTCTCAGTACGGCAGCATCCACCCCTTGTGGGAGTAGAACCCACAGCCTTCTGCATCAAAAGCAAGTACACAACCTGTTGTGCTATAGTATTAACAAGGCAAAGCACTAAACTTCTGTTCCCTGCAGCTCTCAGCTCCTTGTAAAATCTACTCAATACTCAACTGCATCTCAACTTCACAGCACAAGAAAACTGGAAAAAGCCAAAATGTATTTGGGGGGGGGGTCAAAAGCCCAAAAACCAGGGACACATTAAACATTGCTTGTATAATCTTGGAAAGTTGCTAGAATAAAATGTTGTGTTACCACCATACATTTTACTGCCAAAGTCCCTGAGCAAAACAGTCAGAGTAACATACCACTATGCCAAATCAGCTGCTTTGTAAAAGAGAGGAAGACTGAAACTTAAATGACTATCATTTAGTGAATTCAGTTCTCACCATAGCTGTCAACCTCTTAGTACAAAACACCTGGACAAACCCAGTAATGAGGGAATACAGCCCTCAAACATATTCAGTGAATTCAGTTCTTGCCATAGCGGTCAACCTTAGCACAAAAACCTGGACGAAGCCAATAATGGGGGAATACAGTCCCAAAAATAGGGACAAATTTAAAATATTCATCTTATAAACTTAGAAAATTGCTAGAAAAAAAGGTTGTGTTACTATGTATTCTGAAGAATATGAAGTCTGAAATTCAAATGCCTGTCAATTTTACTGCTGACAGAACAAAAACAATTTTCAGCAGAGACCCAGGGATTAATACTGTAGACACATCTTTGTAAAATGACAGGGCACCAGAGCAAATCTTCACAAACACAGGGAGGAGATGCAGACTCCACACAGAAGGCACCCCCAGCCAAGAATCAAACCAGAAAACCTATAGCTGTGAGGCAACAATACTACCACTGCACCATCAAATATGCAAGGAATTAAACATTCAGAAACCTGAAGTCTGAAATTCAAATGCCTGTCAATTTTATTTAACATTTGTTAATCAGGACAGTTTGGCTTGGAACAAAAAAAAAACAATTCTCAGCAGAGGCACAGGAAGAAATAATGCAGACATGTCTTTGTAACATGGGAGGACACAAAAGCAAACCCACACAAACACAGGGAGAAGATACAGACCCCCCCACAAAGAAGGCACCCCAGTCGAGAACCAAACCCAAGAACCTATAGCTATGAGGCATCAATGCTACCACTGCAATATCAAATTTCAAGCATTGCAATATTTAAAAACCACTAATATTATGAGGAATAGATCAGATCAAATATGAGGCAAAAATCTGCAATTTTTTTACAAATGGTGGTGGGTAGGGAATTCAGGTCTTCAACACCTGCATACAAGGTACAGGGTTCAAGCCTGAGGTATTCCTTACCACACCACCATGAGTCTAATCACCAGTACATCCCACTTGAGGCATTTTCACACACACACACACACACACACACACACACACACACACGGTCCTGTAGTAAAAGCAAAACCACACACTCCACTTACCTGGTCCTGTAGTAAATCCCTGTCCATAAAACCACCATACATCCAGTACGCAAATCCGACCCTGTCCGTTGTGAACTCTACTCCAATCCAGATCCTTACCTTACCCGTCGCGAGATCTTCCCCTGCAGCAAACTCTAATCCGATCCTTCCCCTGACTGCCGACATTGCAGTCCGACCCCGACGCGTTTCCCAGGCAGTCTATGCAGTTTAAAACTGCATAGACTTGTGGGAGCGCTCTGTCCATGATTCTCAATCAGGACTGCTGTGCGCATGCTCCATGCACTAGACTGTCGCAGCAGTGCGCATGCGCTAAGTCCGCAAAATTTAAAATTTGTTTTCCGTTTTTTTTTTTTATTTTATCTGTACTATCAGGTTGAGGGGGCTGCAGACCGGCAGTCCGATAGCACGGGCCACCCCTGCCTCTGAGATCGTCCATGTGCAACTAACATCGGGCAAATCTGCAGTGCAAATTGTGGCCTGCTACAGATCACCCTCCATGACCCAGGACCAGCGCTCCACCTTTCTGAAGACACTGGAAAACATGAAGGTCATGCCAAAAACCCTGATATTGGGCAATTTCAATTACCCTACCATTCACTGGGAAAACTACTTGAGTACAAAGTCCCAGGCCCAGCGCTTCCTGGAAATTCATCAACTCAAATGCCCTGGATCAGCTAGTAAACTCCCCTACCAGAGGTGAAAACATATTGGACTTGGTCATCACCAACATGGGTGGCAGGTGTTCCACTCCAGGGGGTCAACCCGTCACTGGTTAGATCAGACCATAAACTAATCAGTCGATGTCCACACCCCACTACCACCCCCAACTAAGGAAACCACAGTAAAAAAACTTTTCAAAAGCAAACTTAACCTTACTTAAGACAGAGATGGTAATTTTCACAGCCCCCACGCTAAAGGATAATGCTGCCCAAGATGCAGAAACTTTTACAACTGCACTCTTTGAGCACCTACAAGAATGCATGGATCATGCCATCCTTAGCAAAACCAAGACTCACTCCTCTAAGAGAGGGAAACCAGTTTGGTGGGCCCCTGCAATAAACAGGCTATACAACAGAAGGAGGAAACTAGTTCAGAAAAAAAGCAAATCCCAAGAAGGAAAGACATCCCTGATCAGTATCAGTAAGAAACTGAGGTACCTCATGAAATCATCCAAGGCTAACTTGGAAAGAAAAATAGCCAAGGATTCAAAAGATAACATAGCTAAAGAAGGCTTTGTGGTTAAGAATCCAAGTGGCAACTCACAGATATGCACTGAACTAGTGCAAAATAGCACAGAATATACTGAACCTACTGATATTGCCAACATCCTGGCAGATAGATTAATTGCAAACTTCACACGCACAGGTGAAAACAGCCCTTTCAAAAGCCAAAAACACAGCATCAGTGGGACCAGATGGTGTTCTAGGCTGCATCTTGCATGAACTACAGATCAAACTAACCCCCCCACCTAAACACACTGTTCAACCTCAGCCTCTTCACAGGCTACGTGCCCATAGAATGGTGCACAGCAATGGTTATTCCTCTCCACAAAGGAGGGGCCACAACTGACCCTGGTAACTATCGCCCCATAAGCCTGACTAGCCTGGTCTGCAAGGATATGGAGCGCATCATCATGGAACTCATTAACATTGGGAACCTCCAAACACTTGACCCGACCCAGTTCGGCTTTGTTAAGGGAAGATCATGCCTACTAAA
>NC_056739.1:314265940-314310940 GCF_019279795.1 Protopterus annectens
TGATTTTTCCCCCTGTTCCCTTCAAAAGCCTCTCTTTCTGTTCCCTGTATCTACTGAACATGGTATAGTCTTTCTCAAACTAGTACATACCATGTTTGAGGCAGATGAATATCCAGGAGTACACTTATGTCTTAGTAATATATATGCAGTTGGAGGACTAACATATCATGCCACCTCCACCATGAGTCAGCCACTGCCCTGCCTTCCTTGAGGAAAATGGCCCCATGCACATCCCTGATCTAGTCTGCTGAGACCCATCCGAGATACATCCAGGTACACTGCTTGAAAAGGATGGGCAAGCCCATCCACACCTACTAGCACCATCAAATATCTAAGCAATTGTGAGGACTTCACCCTTATGCCTTGGTAAAGGGGCCACCTACAGTGAGCATTTTAAGTGCCCCCCCCACTTTAGATAAAATGTGTTTTTTTTTTTTTTTTTTTAAAACAACCCCCTACTACCCTTGAGAATTTGTCTTCCCCCACCCATTTTCACCAGTTGATATATTGGAATAACATGTTGCTTCTGCAAAAGTGGAATTGATCCTCACTGTCTTTTATATCTCTATCTATGTATATATTGGATACATACAGCCCTTTTAGTATAGGATGACTGTATACTAGAGTGCTTGTCTCATCTTGATAAGGCCAACTTATCCAAGGACCATGGCTGTTATGCTTTGTACAGCTGGTCTCAGATGCAACATTTGCTAACTAAATTGCATGATGGTATTAAACAGAAACAATTAGCTACAGTTCTAAGATACTGTACTATGTTCAAGTCAGACCCCATGTATGATACAGAGGATTACTTTAGTCATGGGTGTTTCTTTGATAATGGTGCCCTAGGCCACTCACCCACACTTTTAGATTCCTTTTACCTTAAACAACATCTCCTAGTTTTCTAACTGTGGAACAGAACACACATTCTAAACATCGTGAAAGGTATTGTACAGCTCACATGGGGAGCTTAATCCGTCCCCATACCTGTAACTAACTCCATTGAAGCCTGCAACACTATGTTATGTTATGTGCAAGTAGTACAGTTAGAATGATTTATTTTTTTTTAAACACACTTTTTGTTTGGGTGGGGTGGGGGAGTAGTTGAAACAAGAAATCCCCTTAGAAGGAGAAAAACAGAGTCACAATTCACATTTCTTTCATAACATGCAGAAGTGAACAACATCAGATCAAATCTAAAACCATGTGTTAAAAAAACCCAGATCCAGATACGTTAGGTACAACAATTCAGTTGATGAATCTTTTCCTTTGGTAACTGTCCAAACCTGGCATTAGCCAAATCTCGACCTGTCCAGTAACAAATTTCACTGTACTACCTTATTGCTATTTCTGATCATGTTTGCATATTACTAGCTAATGACAACTGAAGAGAAATCACACATTGCTGATAAACATTGGGCTATATTCATTAACCCCTCATTTCTTGTACTGACCCTTCTGAACTTATACACTTGAGGTCATGACCCAAAAGAACGGGTTCTAAATCAGAGCTAGAATCAGCTTAACTAGTGACAAAAATCACTTTTCATCACTGTCTAATGAGATATGCATACATCTGACCACCGCATTTTCAGACTCAGTCATTTACTGGTTTGTGGCCCAAGGAGAATATTGAAGCTTTTAAAACCTGTATTTGTAGATGCAGTCATCTACAGATAAATACAATGTGCCAAGTATTTTTCCTTGTGTACATTTTACAACAAAATGCAAGTGAATGCATGAATCCCAGGCGGCACTGTTCAGTGTATTCTTTAATCACAGAAGCTGCATTATCTGGTACAATAAGCCAAGTTGTATACTTACATGAACCTGTGCAGACACTACACAACCCCAGCATGGCAAAACTGTAAGAAACATGAAATGAACAATTCACATCCATTTGACATGCTCACACTTTTTTTTTTTTATTGGTGTATTCACTAAAGCATAAAAGGTTTTGCTTCAAGACTAAAGGACAAACAATGTTTGTCTTTTCCCGGTTAGGAGGGGTCGCCACAGTGGAACTCCAGCAAGCACAAACAATAATTTGTATAATCTTTAAGAGCAATGTTAACCTATGCCAACACAGGGTCACAGCTCGTCTACAAAGCAGACTTTGCAGCCATAGCCAAAGCTATAATGTAGAACCCTTTATGTTTCTGAGGGACAGACTTTTTATATCTTTGAAACATTATTTTCCCCCATATATGATAAGCTGCTTTGTAACATTTGAAAATAATCTTGTTACAGACTTAACATCTAGTGTCATGACATAAATAATATATTTTGTTGTGGGGGTAAGGGGCAGACTTACTACAGTTTTTGGCTCTAGAATGAATCATAACAAATTTCTCAACTTGTTAAAATATTCAAATACACATTTTAAATGCAACTAAAACTATACTGGAGGAAGGTTGTCCGTTGCTAACAGGAGAAATACACCTATTATCAAAACTGACAAAATGTAGCCATGCTAAAGTTTTTGTATTCCTTCTGTTTTAGATACTATACACCATTCAGAGAGCTTTCCGCTTTTAGAAATGTTTGTATCCTTTAGAAGTCATCTCAAGTCATTTATTTATCACAGCTAATCCATAAAGCAAGCTGTATGCACAGAACAGAACCACAAACTAAGGAACCTCAAGTCACAACCAATATGAAGCAGTCTTTAAATCATCTCTGGAAATGCCTGTGTATAAACCCCAATAAAATGCTTTAAAACAGATACAAGTACACAAACGCACACACAAAGAAAGGCATTTTCAGGTTAACCATTTCAAGAAAGAGGTATAAAACATTGCAGCCTTGGAGGAGTTGAGGGACATAATTTATCTGAAAAAAAATCAGTAAGGCAAATGTAATCACCTTTAACTTTTAAATCAAGGCCAGCATCATTCAACAGCAGAAGTTTGCAAATTAAAATTCCAGCATTCTATAAAACATCCAAAAATAACACTTAAATACATTGCTTGAAACTGGTTATAGCTATTGCAGAAATATGAGGGAACCCAACAAACTTGTAAGTATAAAAATAAAAATCAACTTCTCCTTCACATGCAAATATTCAGTTTCCAGATATCCAACTTTCTTTTTAGACAAATGCTAAAAAATCAATTCCCAACATTCTGTTAAACATCCAAATTAATACTTAAATACATAACTTGAAACTAGTTAAAATTGCTACTACTGAAATATGTAGTAACAGTTAAACTGCAAAATTTAAAAGTGAAAAAAATCACTTCCCTTTCACGTGAAGCATTCAGTTTCCAGATAGCCCTCTTTTCTTTTTACACAATGGATATATTCCTTTTCACTTGAGATAGTTAACTTTTGAAAACATTTTGCAAAAACCATGAAGCTGTATATTCTTTGAACCATTCCAAGACAATGCAGCTAAGATTAATTAAATTCAGGTGAACAACTTCCAGCTAAGCATCAATTTGATGACCCAACCCTTCTACAATGGAGTGCACTGTCATTGAGCTCCCTTTTCCTCACAAAGCCAAATACATTTCATGTAACAGTTAAACTTAGCAAGATAAAAATGCCAGTTAAAACCATATTATCTAATGCCAGGATCTAGTTCACTGTCCATAATCAATATTTTAAAGGCAAGACAACCACAGTTTAACTTTATTTATTGATCAGGGTGCATTTTCATGACATGCAAACCCAATTTATTTGTTTTTTTTGTTGGGGGGTGGGCACTGATCAGACCTATGAATATTACAAGGTAAACTCATAGTTCACTCTTAAGTCATAATCAGATGTCAATAAATAAATAAGTTAAGTTTGGTAACTTGAATAAGAAAAAAGAAACAGTCCGCTCCCTACCCTGTTATAGGCAAACACTTAACCGACTTTCATGCAGCAGGTCATGCAGTTCACTTTTGAAGTTAGTTTGTTTCCAAGAACAGGAAGCAGTAACTTATCCTTCAAAACATTTTAAATAACACCTAGCTAAGTTTTATTTCTCCTAACCCCCCCCCCCCCAAACAAAAGCAAGCTTTATAATACCAGAACACAGAATGAGAGCTCCCTTTCAGTTTGGTGGTAGACTATAAACATATTTCAATACCTTGCTCAAAAATACTTTTTCTCCAAATCAAACAAAATATTTTGTAACTTAAGATATATAACATAACAGTTTCCAGCTGTGTGCTCCAAGAAGCATTTTGCAGCCTAGTCAAAGCCATTTCTGTAGGTGTTGGGAATGTGTAGGCAGGGGTCAGTCTTTGCAGAAGTAATCGAGATAGCGAGAGATGTAGTTCACACCTAAAATCAGCATCATACAAGAATTCTGAAATGTGATAGCTTCCAGGTCCTTCTAACGCTGCTGCTCTTTCACTGACAGTAGTGCAGTTTAACAGTTGCTTGCATTGCGTGGTATAGTGACACATGATTGACACAAACTGTTACTACACTTTACTTGTGGCATTCTGTGCCATTGTAGCATTTGTGTTATCTGCAGTACATGCTATTGGTACACTGATAAATATTTTCAGTCACATGTGGGAGCAGCATTCTGTATGAGTTGACATTATAGGATGATGTGGCTCTTTCTTCGGGGAAGACTTTTGTAGATGCCATATGGGTTAATATCAGTAGCTGTCAGTCCTGATTTTTTGCCACTGAAAGGGTGTCTTTCATGAGGCAATGTTGGTCTCATTTTTTTGCTTCTCTAGAGACAGTTGGCATGTCTCTCAAGTAAAAAAAGGGTTACCTCATGCCATTTTCACTTCCGTCTGCTTTAAGTCAGCACCAGAAACATAGTGGGTGAAAAAGCCCTGACTGTGGTTCAAGTTCAGAGATATAAAGGGAAATAAAGCCCTGACTGTGGTCTGGGTTCAGAGGCAGAGGGAGATAAAGGCCTGACTATGGTTTACATACAGAGACATAGAGAGAGAGATAAAGCCCTGACTGTGGTTCACATACAGAGACATTGAGAGAGATAAAGCCCTGACTATGGCCCAAATTCTGAGGCATAGATGGAGATAAAGCTCTGACTATGGTCCCGGTTCTGAGGCATATAGGGGGATAAAGCCCTGACTATGGTCCAGGTTCATATAGCAGTTTAGATGCTTAACTGTGTTGGCAGGGGAGAATGTTGGTGCACATACTGGGTGGTGGACTAGGTGTAACAGGACAGGCATGGCTGCGGTCCCTCGAAAGATGGGTGGCACTGCAGTTGGTGTAGTAGACGTGGGCTTACCACTCAGTAAGCCACTACCTGCTGGTTGCCCTCCTTAGTGAGTGCACTGGAGTATGCACTTGAACACAGACAGCATTATGAGCCCCCAGTTCTGATATATGTAGCCTGTCTCCTTGCCCAAGAGTGGAGTTAGGGATTTACAAGTAATGCTGTCATTTGTAGGATGCCAGCAAAAGCATAAACTCCCCCAACGTCTGCCTAAATGACAGCTCCCCAGATGGAACTGTTTCAGATCTGGGGATTCCCTAAAGCTAGGGAACAATTGGGTTTGAATCCCATAGGACAAGGTGTGATGGTGAGAAGACAGATGGAGAAAAATCACCTTAGAAAGAAAAATAAGCTTATGTCTGTTTCACAACCATTAGCCATTTTGCTGCATTTTCATTTTGCAAATAGTCTCTTAATAGTTCTGAGAGCTGTTTACTAGCTCACAAACAGGTGCTGGTACATATGTTGATCCAAGCATGTAGGGCAACTGACAGATCAGTTCCAGTGAATCCATGTGCACAGAAAGTCATTCTTTGGATGTTAATTTCAGCAGATTCACAGATCCCACAGATTCACAGGTCCCTAGGCTTTCTTCTGCATCATACCATATTTCCCCAAAAATAAGACCGGGTCTTATACTTTTCCCCTGCCAAAATATGCATTAGGGCTTATTATCAGGGGATGCCTTATTTACCCCCACCTGTACAACAATCTACATTTATTCATGTATTCGTGTACAAAAAAATCAACATTTATTCATGTACACAAATCGACATTTATTCATGTACAAAAATCAACATTTATTCATGTACAGGAATTGACATTTATTTGGTACTTTTCCGTTATTGGGCAACAGTTCTAGGTAACGTGTTAACAGTTGTGTGAGAATTCTACATAAACAGTGCAACAAACATTCCAACTTCAGAATATCTACACCTTGGCTTTCACAGTGCAATATTTCATGTTTAACAGAAAGTGCAGAAAAATCGCAATACATGTGTATTGGAGGAGGGGAAATAAAACAGGTGAATAACTGCCACTTTTTGAGTGGTGATGCTTTCTTTATTCATTACCCAAACCGTAAGAGAAGAATGATGGAAAGTCATAAAAATGAAGTCTGGGAACTATTGGCCTTACTTTGTCATTACTCCTTGATAATGAAAGATTGCTTTAATACAATAAAGTCCAAAAACTGACAAGAGCTTGCTGGCAGCAGAAAGGAGAAGCAATCCATTCTGTTGCTCCAATACTGAAAATGTATTCAGATACAGTCACATCATCTTCTTCTGGAACATTCTCATAAGTCTCCAACCCCCGAATTCCAGCCTGAATTTCTTACGACTTCATTTCCTGTAGAACCATTGGCCCAATCTGTCATGCCCAGCAATAGAGCTCTCCTTAAATGAGCACTGCTTGTCCATGTAGTCTGCTCGTAGTGCATTGGCAACACAGCTGTCAGTGATTTTTATCCCATGAATTCTTCACCCAAGTCATGACCTCTTGCAGGCTAGGCTTCACAAACTTTCCACGCCGATTTCTCTCCATTCTATTTTCAATGTAGTCATTGAGTTCCATGCGCAAATGGTCCTTGAAGGGCTTGTTTATTGCAATATCAAGAGTCTGGAGATAGGCAGTCATTCCTGCGGGAATCGTTATTTGATCTATTCTTCTCTTTGTAAGGAAGTTCTTCATGTCTTTAGTGAGGTGAGTGCTGGCTGAATCCCAGACTAGCACACCTCTTTTGCCACCTTGCAAAACAAGTGGCAGCATTACATCAGTCCACTTCCTTATAACTGCTTGTGTGCACCAGGCTTTTTCGGTTTCAAGAATGTAAATGTGTGAAACTTGTTCAATCTTATCTTTCTTGCCCTTACTAATGATTAGAGGTGGGGTTTTCTTTCCAGCTTGATGAATTGCCAAAATACAGGTAACATGTGCACTTTTGTAACCAGTGGAGGAATGTAGATTGATGAGGCAACCTTCTGATCAATTGTTGTTTGAGATCTTTGGCCCATAAAAACTGCAGTTTTATCCATAGCAATCATGTTGGAGAGTTGGTATTTAGAAAAGTCGATGCCACCAACAAAGGACTTGAATGCAAGTTCACGTTTAATAACTTCAGTATCTTCCAGTTTGAACAGCATTGTCGATCTTCTTAGACAGTTCATATCGCTGAAGGAAGCCATCCAGCCAATGTTGTGATGCTTTGAATTCTTGTGGGGATATTTCTAACTGTGGTGCCATTGCAAGGGCAAATGCTTGAATATCAGCCCTTGCACAACCAAAGCCTTTGCTCTCCTGTTAGCAATCCATTCACAGATAATGTCTTCCAGCTCAGGAAATAATGGTTGCCGACCTGATCCACACTTGCACTTCTTAGCATTTCCCTCATCCACCTGTTGACTGAGGTTATCATACTCTGCTTGCCATTTTTGGACCATTCGGAGATCCAACTTCTTCTCTTTGTAGAAAACCATCCGATTCTTTCTCCGGGAGTCCTCCACGATTCCTTTCTTGTACTCTGTGGAATAGCTCTTTCTTTTTGCATTCATCTTGGTCTGGGGGGGGTTAATTGAAGACTTATGAGACAGGAGTGGCAACAAAAATGGTGACAGTTAAGAAGACACAACCACACCCATTTGTTATCAAGTGCACATGTTTTATGTGCGTTGTCTGTACTTTGACCAATCAAAGTACACTTGCCAGTGTTTATGGGCCAAGGATCTCAAACGTCAAGTGTGAGTGAGGATTAGGGTTACAGTAAGAATTGTGGAGGACTCCTGGGGAAAGAATCTTATGACTTTCTGCAAAGAGAAGAAGTTGGGTGTCTGAATGGTCTAAAAATGGTGAGCAGAGTATGATAACTTCAGGCAACAGGTGTCAATAATATTATTATTTTATAATTTAACACGTCCATCATGTGTTGTTGAAGATCTTAACTAGACCTTATTTTTGGGGTAGGGCTTATATCATGACCACCCTGGAAAACCATGCTAGGCCTTATTCTCTGGTTAGGTCTTATTTACGGAAAAATACGGTAGCTGCATCTTCAAAGAAGAGGGACTTTTACATAAAATAGACCAAATAAAACCTGGTATCAATTCCAAGTATAAAGATTTTTCATTTTCTTTTTGTGGATGATTTAAAATTGTATAGCTCATCAGATGAGGAACTTAAAGTACAACTGCAAGTGGTCAAAATTTTTTCAGATGATATGAGAATGTCATTTGGTCTTGATAAATGTGCAAAAGCAACCTTTAAAGCAGGAAAGCTGCAGCACCAAGAAAACATCAGTTTGGAACAGGAATGTGATATAAAAGAACTTGAGCAAGAGGGAGTGCATAAATATTTGGGAACTGATGAAGGATCAACAATAAAACATGAACAAATATGAATACAACTTAGGAATATATTAGAAGACTAAAATTAATACTGAAAACAGCACTGACATCTAGGAACAAACTCTAAGCTATAAACCAATTTGCTCTTCATGTCCTAACTTACAGTTTTGGAGTGACTGACTGGCCCAAAAAGGTGTTGGATCAGTTGGACATGAAACAAAAAGGATGCTTCATGATAATCAAATGATTTATAAAAATCAGTGTATACCAAGGTTATATATTCCCTGTTCTGAAGGAGGTACAGGCCTCCTCAAAATTGATTATATGTGTAGATCTGCAATCGTGAGACTGCATACATATCTGCTGACCACACAAGACCCAAACATAGTGAAAGTTTTAAAACATGAGGAGAATAAGTCCAAGATTACTTCTCTACTTAGTTTAGCAGAAGCATTTCGGTGTCAAGCGGGAATGGAAATCAAATCAAAAGTAGATAAAAGCATGCAGCAGCTGAATGTGACAAAAACAAAACAAAAGAAAGAATATAAGGTGAAGGATCAGATGAGAAGGCAAGAAATGTGGAAAATGCATAAATATAGTTGCAAATATAGAAGACTCTTGGAACAAACTCATGTTGATCAGGATCAAACGCAGGAATAGTAAAGAAGAGGCAGATTTAAACAAAAAGATTAAAGGTTAATATTGGCTGCCCAAGACAGTGGACTTCATACATGTTGGTTTACATAGTCCATTGAAATGAACATGTGGGAGAAACAGACAAATGTCGGTTTTGTAACACAAAAGTGGAAACAGTCTCACATCTTGTTGCTGGTTGTAATATACTAATGGCGGAAGGATTGTATACTGAAAGGCATAATAATGTGGCAAGACTGTTGCATTGGGATGAAGTAACTGAAAAACACTGGAAATATAAAGCCTCAAAGCACTATAGAAAATGACAAAGTTTATATCATGTGGGATCACCCATTACCAACAGTTCAAAAAACAGATGTGAGAAAATAAGATACTGTATTCATTAAAAAGAAGATACCATAGCATTTATCAATGAAATTGCTACACCCAGTGACTACAGTGTCTTGTTTACAGAGAGATACAAAGTTATAAAATACCAGGATTTGCAGGCAGAAGTGAGGGCAATGTGGAAGAAGGATACCCAGACAGTTCTAATAGTAGTAGGGGCAACGAGTCTTGTAAAAACGTATTTACAGTCATACTTAGATATGTTACCCATATATGTAACTCTGTATGAATTGCAGAAGGAGTCATTACTGGGTACATTGAGGGTGCTAAGAAGAGCACTTCTGGCTAACATCGAAGAATGAAACAATACTAATTTCATGAACTTTAATCATACTTTGACTTAGGAATGGGGTCCATTCCCGTCATGGTATTAGAAACCCAAAAGACTAAATGTGATGATCAATATATATATATATATATATATATATATATATATATATATATATATATATATATCTTTTTTTTGCTTTGGACCCACCCTAGAAGACGTCATATTCTTTTCATGAAGGGGGTTTGTTTTAAAAATGGGAACCCTGGTTCCACCCTCCCCTAAAATAAAGTTTTGTAGGATAATGAAATCAATGGAAGGGGCAAACAAACCCCCAGGTGCTAAGCCCCTCCTTGGGAAAAAAAAAAAAGCTAGACCCAATAAGTAGACAGTAACTTTTTTTTGCAATTTAAGGTGGCTTTAATATCAATTTCTCCTTTTTCCTTATTATAGCAGAAAAAGGAATCTGTTTTTGTACTCCTGCCTTCAGAACAAAATGTGGTGTGCTGGACATGTTCAGAATTATGGTTTATCTATCTATATGGCATTAGTATCAATCCCCTTTTTCCTATTCTGTCGAGGTGTCACATCTACAGTGACCATCATGTAGAACCCTTGTTCACACTACCAGGTTGTGATCTATCATCATGGCATTAAAACATTAAATTATCTTATTGAGAGGATTCAATGAAAGGGGTCTATTCTAGAGCAAGTAAGGGCATCTCATAGTTTTTGAAAGATTAATATACCAAGAAAGCAAGACTAAAGTCATCTACCCTGCATCACATACGAAGTATGCACCTGTGGTACAGAATGTGTATATGATGCTGTAGCTGCCTCAGTGAGGGTAGTAATAACTGCAGTAATTGAAAACAACACACCTGAATCCAGCTCTATCCCTTCTCTGAAGGCATTCAATTACAAATTATGGATGCCTGTCTAAATACTGCCTCTTTGTTTAATCAGGCATCTCATAATTTTTTACTGAACTTAAGAAAAACAGGTAAAGCTATGTAGAAAATATTCTGTCATCAGACAACAAATTTCCAAAATCCATAAGACTCACCTTTAGCAAGCAATAAGTTGCACAGCAACAAAGATAAGACAGGATGTCACAATATAAAACACAGAAGAGATACTAACAGATTCAGGGAATGGTGACAGTCTGCTGCTAATGATTTTGGACCATCTAGTGGTCTGGGTCTCAGAGACATTTTCAACTACCATTAAAATTAGTTTCCCTTTGTCAGGGGGTGTTGCTTCCTGTACTTGTGTTTGATCCAAGTGGAAAATAAAATGTGTTGGCCCTTTCCGTGTTATCTGTATCTTACCCATTCCCTTGGGGGATGTGTTATTTTATTTTATTTATAAATTTGTTGTATTACCACATCCAGCAAAAAAACAATGACTTGTATTCCAAATGAATATCTGTTTAATTCCACCGCATGTAGATAATAGAGGAGCACAATGAAAAATACAGCAATGAATGCCAAATAATCCAGAAAAAATATATTCTCCTATTTTCCGGATTATTTGGCATTCATTGCTATATTTTTCATTGTGCTCCTCTATTATTCTACATGCTGTGGAATTAACCAGATATTCGTTTGGAATACAAGTCATTGTTTTTTTGCTGGATGTAGTAATACAACTTTTTCTTCTTTGGTGGTTTTTCGTTTATTTATAAATTTGTTTGCTTATTTATTTATTTATTTATTTATTATTTTTATAAAATAACTTGATAGATTATCTCAGTCAGGAGAATTATTGGGAATGTTTTAGTGGCTAAACAATGGAATTTTTCTGGAGCAGTAAAATGCATGCCAAATCACCAGAATGCCCAAAACTTTTTTTCCGCTTTTTTCTGGTTTCAGAAAACACAACTTTACTTAGCAAAAAACATAAAAAAATAAAAATTGCATGCTGACCCTAAAAGAGCCTAGTTCTTTTATGAGCTCAGGAAACCCAAGGGACTAAATTGGATATAAAAGATGCTTATATGCAGATTTCTTTATGTTCCTCCTCCAGGACATTTCTATAATTCAGTTGTCAGTTCCCAGCTCAGCCATTTATTATACCCGTAACACTAATGTTCTTCACAAAATATCAAGCTCTATTCTTGCTTACCTGAGGACTCAACAGATTGAAATATTTTCCTTGCTAATGACAGCCTTGTCTCAGGCAGTCTAACTATTTTAAAGCATAATTAAATAATGCTGAATCAGCTGTTTCTATTTTTGTGGGTTCCAGTAAGGTTGGGGGAAAACCTTTACTGACCCCAACAAAACAGGGGAGTCATGAATCCTATTATTACTGCTGTATTTCCGGTCTTGGATACAGTATGGGAGATAGCAGCTTGTTTAATCCTTGCAATAAGCTCGGCAGAACAGTACCTGTGTTTTGTGTCTTTCAAGCATTTTAATGGTATGCAGCATAAAACTCCATATGGGTAATGCTCAATCATTAAGCCCCCCCCCCCCCCATGTGGATTAAAGAACATCATCAGTTACCATCAGATGTAAAAGCTCACATGGTGTGCATGCTTTGGAACTGTTGTGAATGCCCGTCACCTTGTTGTTGTTGTGTCACAGATGCTGACAGCAGAATGTTCAGAGTGTACTTTAACAGTTCATCTGTCTGTCAACAACTGAAGAAGTGTAGCCTGTTCTAGTAGCACAGAGAGATAAAAACTTGATTACACCCTAGACAAGATTGACATGATTTCTAGGTGGTGTTTTTCTACATGCAACATAATTCATACAAATGTTTCCTATAATTGTTGGTCATGTGCTCTTTTTTGTTATCTTTTGTTGTGTTAAAAATACATTTTAATTATTAAATA
Source organism: Protopterus annectens (assembly GCF_019279795.1). NCBI lineage: Eukaryota > Metazoa > Chordata > Ceratodontiformes > Protopteridae > Protopterus > Protopterus annectens. Next base: position 314,278,633 of record NC_056739.1, read on the forward strand.
AAAAAAGAAATACTAGTTGAAAACCCAGGTAGACAAAAAACAATCAAATACAGACACAGGATACTCAGGCAGCAATAATAAGATATTAGTGCACTTCAATTTCACTTGAAGTTTTTATTTTGCAGATGCAGAAAGGTTTCCTTTGGGGTTGCACTTAGCAGACCAGACTACTGACATAAAACCTTACTCAATTCCATGATTGCTGTTTATCTGAGCTGTCTCTGTAAGTTCCAGTTTTTTTCAGTCTCTACCTCTATTCTTGTGACCATATAAATCTCTAATGACAGGCTTTCAATACAATTCCTCACTCTGAGATTATAGAAAAACTGTCATAGTTGAACGTAGTCCACTACATATTTCATTGGGCAGCTAATTTACCTACACTCAAAGTGATGTCAGAGCTGATACCAAAGGTGTCTGGCCAAATAAATTTGCTGGTAAGTGAAAAACATGGGCAGTCACTAGCTTATCTACAGAAACTTATATCATCTAAAGAAACATATCATCTAAAAGGTTTTACCCTTCACTTATTTATGAAGAAGAACAATGGATTAAACTAAATGCAAAGCAATGCAGTATCACAGTCTTTAGGGAAGAAGACCACACCTGCATCTACTGCATCAGTGACACCCCCTTCACAAACAGAGGCTGTCATTAGAAACTATGGTGCATTTGCTAATAATGAAATGTCCTTTGGCCAACATATATCGACTCTCATTAGAAAATCTTTCAAGCTAACCCAGCTCATTAGGAAAGTCATATCCTCAGGTCAAGAGAAGTCACTGCCCTTCTGTTCTTCTGCATTATCAGTCCAATACTTGAATATAGCTCCCCCTTTAACATGTACCTATCAAGGCACATTACCTAACTAGAAAAAAACTCAAATGTTTCTTTACAAAAAAAAAAATTGAAGATGTGAGCTCCATAAATTACACAGGGAGTCTAAAAGTCCCCTCTCTATTCTATCTCTTACAGACTTTACATGGCAACTTTTGCCTGGCTAACAAAACAGCAAATCTCCTTCTTTATTTATTTTGCATTTATAAATCCTTTAGTGCCATAAATTCATTGTCCAGGGACATACATTTACATCATAACATAGACAGAACTTGTTGGCACAGTCAATATGTCTTCCTGAGTATTTTCTGACTTTTTCTTTTGCATATAAAAAGTGGCTGTCTAATTCTCTTCACAAATAACTATATACAGTGGATAGGAATCTTTAAAATCTCCCCTGCTCTTGATCCCTATCTCGTATGGATACAGGGAGCAATCAGTGGGAACTGCAAATAGATTACTGGATTGATTGCCAACAAGTACGTATCAGCCTATGAATCTATATAGCTTTACTGAAAGGTATTATGAGGCCGAGGGTGTTTCTTCCATCTCCCCATTTAAGATTTGAACTTCATGATAATAACGCTGATATTAGTATACTTTGAGCCACCTACCTCAGTGTATCTGAGATGTGTGACAGCAGCCATTAGAGAGTAAGAACAGTGCAGTATCAAAAATAAAAACATAAGATGTACACTAGAGCTGTGTCCAAACAGCAGTTCCAAAAATGTGCATGTATATGCATATATTAAGTGAAATAAAAGATAACATAGCAAGATAGCCAAATCATTTAGTGAGATGTTCCTTAGCTGTCTTCACTTTATATACTCACATCTCATACTGTTTCACTTATATCTTGGGCCAAGATTAAAATCCAATAAGCTCAACTGTATCCTGACATAATTTAAGACATTTTTATTTGTGGTGGGTCAAGCTTGTGAAAGGCTTTCTCGTTAAGTTTTCTTTTTGGAATCTGGTCAAATAAGGGAGATAGTTTGACTAGAAAAAAATACTTTCGAATATCACCAAAACTCCACTTGGGTTCCTACTTGATTATCTGGAGTAGAGGTGGGGTATTACTGATAGTAAGTTCATCTACCTATGAGATTTTTGAAAGACCACATACAGCACAAGATAGTGAATAGGGTGAAAAGCAGTGAAAGTGAGCTGTCCAATGATTGTTCACCAGTGCCACCAGCAACATGAGTTCACCTAGTTGCTTGGATTCAATAGCGTTGACTAATGGAGGAAGGTTTGAATGGTCAGATAGTCCTTTCTTGAGGGATGGAGGTTCCTGCCACTACATACTTAGCCCAAGTGGAGGCCAGTAAAGAACCAGTTAGTGTGCAGCATGCAAAAGTATGTACCAGGCTAAATGATGGACTATAGCCTATGCTGTCAGCACAGTGGTAAAAGGTCATACATGCTGAGGCAGTCTGACACATAGTTTACAAAATGTGGGGGAGGGGAATTACAGGGGCATATAAATAAATATGATCATTGTCTGCACTGTGGTGGGTTCATCTGATACCCTGTTACTCAATTCTCATTCCTACACAGGTGATATATGTGGAAAAATGACAGGGTCATGACTGCTCTGGCAGGAGTAGATTGTGGCTATCAAAGAGCAAAACAAACATGTACAGTAATACCAAGAATCAACCCCTGGGGAACCCTGTGTAGAAGTTATGTACCAGTATAGTTTTCATGTCAACTTTTTTGGTTTTCTCTCTCTCTGGTAATTTTAGAACCAAGAACATGAATTATCAGAGAAACCCAGGCTTTTAAGGTTTTGCATAAGCGTCTGTTTAGCAACAGAGTTAGTTACTCTGGTAAGATCAGCAAGAGTGTTTGTACTTAATATATTATTGTGTCCTACTGGGTGGCATCAGCAGGAGACCAGATCATTTTTACTGTGCAGTGGTCAGACAAAATGTGTGCTTTTGTCTAGAAAGCATTGCATGTGATTATAACTTCTTTCGAGGGCCCAACAAAATTCGACACCAAAGTCCATTATTTAATAAACTTTATTAAGGACTTAGAATTGGAAACAAATATTTTTTACACAAAGTTAATAGGTTCATAGGAGGTTACTAGGCTAATGGCCCTAGGCCCTTTACAAGCCTAGCCATATTATACCTGTGTTCCCTAACTGACCCTGGATAGATGCTAGTTATTTGCAGAGTGAGTCTATGATAAGCACTGACTGCCTCTGTCAATTAGGGACATAGGTGCCCCTCTGGGGTGAATTTATGTCCTTCCATCCAAGTGTCTTGCTTGCACTTGAATAGGATCATTCAGGAGCTCTACTCCACGTAAGTTGGGAGTTTAATCTAGAGGAGTGACAGTCTCTGGGAGATATATCTGTCTGTCCAGCATGTTCTGTTAATGTCACAGGCTAGGTTGAGATCCCTGGAGTGGGTGACTCTTGTCCCGTTTTGATTTGCAGATGTGCAGCATTTCCATTCGGGCAGGGTCAGACTGCTCTGTAGGCCAGGCAGTTTGCCTGTCAGTAGCATGTAGGATACACAGTACAGAGACAAGGCTTTCAGTCTTATAATGTAGGTCATGTTTTGGAGGCCCTGAATTTCTTGGTAAGAAACCTCTGTGGTCTCTCCCAGCTACTGCAGGTGTCTGGTGAGGTACATGCAAAATGTAGCATTGTACTCTATTAGTGGTCTGATGAGGGTTGAGTGCATTGGAGTTATAACATCCTTAGTCTTGGATACGATGACCTTACTTATGAGATGCACAACATAGAAGCTTTCCTTACCACTCTGGACACATGGATTGCTATCAACCTGTGTTCCCAAATCTTGCACCACTGTATTTGAACTTAGGGGGGTGCTGTCAATATTGTAATTTGCAGGGACTTCCTCTTTGCCAAAGGAGATAATAATGCAGTTTTTTGCATTTAGTTTTTGTTCATGGCTTTGGCATCAATTTGTCTGTGTTAGCCCTTTTCTAATATGTTAACATCATTTGAGGACTTAATGATTGCACCCAGTTTGCAATCATCAGTGAACTTGGTAAGCCATAGGCCATCTACTTTCACCTGGACTTCCAAGAAATAGATTCCAAACTGTAGAGGGCTCAGCACAGATCCTTGTGGTATGCCACTGGTAAATGGTCTACAGGTAGAGGTGGAATCACCAAATTTGACATTATGCATTCTGTCAGTGAGCCAGTTGACTACCCATTTGGTGATGTATAGATTAATCCCCAGCTGGAGAGTTTATCAGTGATACTTGAGTGGGGGATTGTGTCAAAAGCCTTGACTAAGTCAAGATAGGCAGTATGTACTGTTTTGCCTTCATCCAGGGCTTTGATGACATTCTTGAAGAAGTCCACCAGGTTCAGTAAGCATAATCTACGTTTAACAAAGTCAAACTGGATCAGGTCAAGAGGCTGAAGCTGACCTATGTCCTTGTTGATAAGGTCCATGATGATTCTTTGCATGGCCTTGACGATAAGGCTGGTTAGACTTATAGGTCTGTAGTTCCCAGAGTCGGCTGATGGAACCCTTTTTAGCAAGGGGATTACTGTTGCTGTTCTCCACTCTGCTGAAACAAAGCCAGGCTGAGGTTAAAGAGAGTGCCAAGTGGTTCCACTAGGTCTTGTATTAGATTGTTTAGTAAACAGCCTGGGATGTTATCTGGTCTCCATATTGGCTGTATTTTTGGCTTTGGAGAGTGTTGAAATGAACCGCTCTTTAGAGATACTAGATAGAGGACTGGTGTTAGGTATGCTTTGCCTTATGGCTGATAGGGACGGGGGGTGAAGTCTGCACCAAATATGTCAGCTTGCAGGTTGGCAGTTTCCTCAGGTTTAGTATGAGAGGCACCATCCACTATAAGATCAGCACATAGCTGGGCATTCCCTTTTAGATTTTGGACATAGCTAAAGAATGCCTTATGATTATCCTTAGCAAGGGATGCTAATTTAGCTTTGTAACTTGCTTTACAGGACTTTACAAGATATCCGATTTGCTTGTTCAGTCTGTGGAGGGTATTCATCTTCTGCTGAGTAAGTTCATTCTTTTTCATAGATACCAGTTTCGTCCTTTTGTTAAAAAAAATATTTATACTTGAGGTCTATCAGGGTTGCCTGTTTTTTCAGGAGGACCTTGTTTTGATCCAGTTAGGTACAGCCAAGTCTATCCAGTTGTTTAGGTAGTTATGCAGGGCATTTGTGTACTCCTCTGCATAGGAGTCATTGTTGGTTGTGTTAGCAGGGTATTGCAAGTTTTTACACCATTGCCTAGCAGGCTGCAGTTTGCTTTGGAGAAATTTTTAATTTTTTTTTTGCTCCTGTGGATGTGTCAGGTCTGATCATTACTTTGAGTGAGAAAGATTTAGGGGCTGACCTTACCAGGGAGGACAGCACACAGGGCGTAGTGCAGTGACTCCCCCATGTTGGTGAGTACTAAGTCTAGGACATTAACATTTGAGCCCCTTGTGGGGGTGCATACTAGCTGTTCCAGGGCATTTGTATTGACAAAGTCTAGGAACCTCAGGGCGAGTATCTTTGTGCTCATGTATGTTTGGATTGATTGGAGGACAGTTAAAAATCTCCCATGAGCAAGGTGTTTGGCTGCATAGTGAGTGACTATAGTAAGTCCAGATAGGCAGTGTGCTTCTGTTGGGCTGCATAGTGAGTGACTATAGTAAGTCCAGGTAGGCAGTGTGCTTCTGTTGGGCTGCATAGTGAGTGACTATAGTAAGTCCAGGTAGGCAGTGTGCTTCTCTTGGGCTGCATAGTGAGTGACTATAGTAAGTCCAGGTAGGCGGAGTGCTACTCTTGGTTCATGGTGGCAGACCTGTAGCTAGCAATGATGTGGTAGGGTGTTTTACCTGTAGTTAGCTGGACCTGGAATAGTTCAAGAATGCCGTACTGTTTAAACAGTCTCAATGTATATTTGGCTTTAATGAAGATGGATAAAACTCCACCTTTGTTTTTTTCACACTGTTTTTGGGGTCTGAACATGTGGAAGGCATTGTAGCCTTGCATGGCTGGGGTGCTCTCTTTGGCCTTGAACCGTGTCTCAGGGACTGCACATATGTCAGCATCTTCCAAGGTGAGGAGTGCTTCCAGTGAGTGCAGTTTCCTTCTAGCATTAAGCAGCATAACCTTGAGTTTGTCTCAAGTGGATTTTTTTATGTTGAAAACTTAGTTGTCTTGACATTGCCTAAAAAAGGGACTATGGGGAGGCAAGCCCCTTTGACAGCATCCGAAATCCTAGAAGACACAGGTGAAGACCATCTCTGTCAAAGCAGCATGGTCTGTAAACCGTGTCTTTGTCAGGCTAAAAGATACTGTGCATAAAACCCATTCATCTACTTAGTGGTGAAGCTGCTAATTTGCAACCAGAAAATTCTGTATTTATATTGCTGACATTGCACAATAGGCATTAAAAAACTAGTTGTTTATTCTGCCAGTTGTACATGGATTTTTGTTTTCCATTCCATGCAGGACTGCTGTTATTAAATAGGTTTCTTGACAGAAGCTTCAGCGTATTTGATCACAGATACAGGACAGTCTGCACATTTTGCAAATTCTGATAAGTATCAAAAATGTATCCTCGCTCGTTTCTTATTATCTTAAATGATAATTTATTGCAGATCCTTATTTATCCAAACACAGGTTTGGATAAATAAGGAATTCACAACCAAAAGTACATTATAAAATGTAAACATATATGTCAAATAAAATAAATTCACACTAAGAAATATGTATATAAATTAAGACAAATGTATATATAACTCTTTAACGTTAAACCGAGATTATTAGTTGACCATGATATCTTACCATCACCTTTTCAAACTTTTAATTTGAGAACACTACTTATTGAGCATGACTCATTAAGTCCTGGAAAGGTGCAAGCATTAAGTTTAATTTGCCAAGTTAGTTCCAATTCTTCTAACAATAGTGGTGAAGGTGCCCCCCTTCTATCGTTATTCACCTGATCTATTGCTAGAAATTTAAAACTGTGGTTCGTGTATTTTGAAATATGTTTGGCAAGTGCATTACCCAATTTGTTCCTAGTTATTGCATATTGATGTTCATAAATATGTTCACGGAGCCTACGCTCAGTTTTTCCAACGTAGAACGCAGGACATCCTTGACATACTGCCAAGTACACCACCATTTTTGAGTTACAATTAAACCTGCACCTTACCTTACATTGGAAATCGTGTGTAATAACCCTGTTAGTCTCTATTATATATTTACAATAATTACAATTTTGGCATTTATACATGCCAACAGTTCTCGTAAAATTAGATGCAGATTGTTCTAACAATGACTTTAAGTTCTTACCCTTTCTGAAAGTGACACTAGGGTGGTCTCCTACCTTACTCTTGAATAATGCCCAATTTTTCTTTATGCTCTCAATGCATTGGTAACTATATAAGTTGAATGTTAAAATAAGTTTCAGGCCCAAATGTTGAGGCTTGATCAAATGGGCCACAGTACATCCTTCTGTTGATGTATAAGTGGTAGTGCCTTGGTTTACATTTTATAATGTAGTTTTGGCTGTGAATTCCATTCACCTTTCTTTGTTTGCTTTTAAGTTTAAGTTTTTGTTATGATTTTTCTTGTGTATTTTACAGTTGCTGCCAGAAGTATTCATGGAGGGTTTTTGCACTAAAGCTTATTTTGTGCCTATTTAATGGTTCATCTTAATAATTCATGCAACAGCTTTAAATAATTATCTTAATTAATTTTGTGCTATGATTGGTTCACCACACCAGTTTAAATGTTTTTAAAGAAAGTTTTTAAAGGTCTGTGTATTCTGAAGAAGTCTGCACATGGTGCAGATGAAAAGCGCTTCAATAAATAGTTTTTTTGGTGAACATTAGCTTCCTGATTTTGCTTACTACTGCAAACCTGTGTTTAGATCCTTATTTATGTAACTACCTTACCTACTGTTTATTTTCTGGGACAATCCTAGCTGTAGAACCTTCTGGAAATTTCCCCAGTCTGACCAGTTCATAATTTGGCTCCCAGGGGTTGCCCTTAATCACCCTTTTCCCCCTTGTGCTTGCTCAGGCCATATCTTGGCTCCCTGAGAGTATGACAGACCACTGGCCAGTTACATGAGGCTGCCTGGGACAACCAAAAAACATTCTCCAGCAACTTTCAGCTGTATCATCCATCTACCCTCCTGCTCTCCGGTTTCACTGTGATACACATGGGTGGCCTGCCTGTGTCATCAACCACTGATTTACCAGCCAAGGCATTTTGGAATGTCTGCTTAAAACTGATGCAATTTACTTTGTAAAAGCAAACAAACAGAAAATAACTATTTTTGTGGTCAGAACTTATGGAATTTAGAAGATCTGCTGTATTGGATATGTTTCATATGCTTTTGCAAAGTCTTGTACAGGATTTGAAATATCATTATTTTATTACACATAGACATACACAAGTCATGCACAGACTTACATTGATAATGTAGTTTTGGTTTGGATGGCCGCTTCTACCTTACTGTACATGAGCTGTGACATGGCATTTGTAAATCAAAGTGTTTAAGCTGACAGAGCTGTGAAGTTAAACCTGTCTGATATTCAGATATAAGAATTACAAACAATATCTATTTTGATGTCTTCATAATTGCTGACAGGAGCACTGTCATTATCTCAGTATGTTTTGGCATGGAACATTTGCACTGATGTACAGCTGAGTGAAATATATAACACTGAGGTATCAAGTCCATTTCTAAGGAGAGGTCTTTACCCCCATTGCTGTGTCAGTAGCATGACTGGGCTGAGGTGTTTATCCCCAGTGCTGTGTCAGTAGCATGACTCGACTGAGGTGTTTACCCCCAGTGCTGTGTCAGTAGCATGATTGGGCTGAGGTTGTTATCCCCAGTGCTGTGTCAGTAGCATGACTGGGCTGAGGTGTTTACCCACAGTGCTGTCAGTAGCATGACTGGGCTGTGGTCGTTACCCCTAGTGCTGTGTCAGTAGCATGACTGGGCTAAGGTGTTTACCCCCAGTGCTGTGTCAGTAGCATGACTGGGCTGAGGTCATTACCCCCAGTGCTGTGTCGGTAGCATGACTGGGCTGAGGTTGTTAACCCCAGTGCTGTGTCAGTAGTATGATTGGGCTGAGGTTATTACTCCCAGTGCTGTATCAGTAGCATGACTGGGCTGGGGTGTTTACCCCCAGTGCTGTGTCAGTAGCATGACTGGGCTGAGGTTGTTACTCCCAGTGTTGTGTCAGTAGCATGACTGGGCTGAGGTCATTACCCCCAGAGCTGAGTCAGTGGCATGACTGGGCTGAGGTCTTTACCCCCAGTGCTGTGACAGTAGCATGACTGGGCTGAGGTATTTACCCCCCAGTGCTGTGTCAGTAGCATGACTGGGCTGAGGTGTTTACCCCAGTGCTGTGTCAGTAGCATGATTGGGCTGAGGTCATTACCCCCAGTGCTGTGTCAGTAGCATGACTGGGCTGAGGTTGTTACTCCCAGTCATGAGTTAGTGGCATGACTGGGCTGAGGTCTTTACCCCCAATGCTGTGTCAGTAGCATGACCTGGCTGTCAAAGAGGACCACTTAAAGCAGTTATTATGTAGTAATGCAATGTTTAGAGTATTCATCAAGGTCTCAGGCACATGTCAACCTGAATACTATGAAAAGTTTGTTTTATGAAGTCATTGTAAGTATTGATGCTTGTTGAATACTGGGACACATCTGTATGCTGTAGCCTTGGTACAACCTGGTAAACAGATACAGCAGAATTTTAGCTGATGTTCTATTACACTTATGTATTGATTAAATCTGACTTTACAGAAAGTGCCTTTTCTTTAAGAGGCTTTTATCTTTGCAGACCTTGCGGCCGTAGGACTTTTTTGGCGTGTACAGAAAACAAAATATTTTAAATTGAAGAGTTTGAAGTATTGCACATCTGAAATATCATTACATATGCAGCAGACATGATTTCATCTTTGGCTTAATGCACTTGTAATGCTTATTATGTGGGTGAAACAGTGGTTTTGCCTCGGAATTTTAATCATTCATATACAATCATTTCCAATAATTTCCAATGTAGGTGGCTTTGCAGTATAATGCAGATTTATTTTGGTCAGTACAGAAGTGATTTTATCCAAGGTAAAGAACAAGAAAGGCATTTATAGAAAAGGATAGATGATGTGGAAACGCAGGCTATCGATCTTTAATGTCTTCTCTGGCTTTAAAGAGATATTTAAAATGAAATAATATAAAACATTTTAAATCAGAATACTAAGTAAGCACCATGTTTATAAAATGCAAGTTTTCACTGCTATTCAGCTTTGTTGATCTTACTGTTTGTGCTTTTATAACCTGTTTGTACTGTTGTCTGTCTGCCTGTCCTGTTTGTGTTATAGAAGCTAGTGGCATATGACACAATCCCCCACTCAGGTATTATAGAGAAATGCTCCCAATTGGGAATTGACCCCTTCTTCACCAGATGGGTGGCCAGTTGGCTCACCGACAGGACACATATTGTCAAAGTGGGTGACTTCACCTTTAGCAAAATACCACAGGGTTCTGTGCTGGGCACTTTACTGTCAGGAATTTATTTCTCAAAAGTCAAGGGAAATGTGGATGGTCTGTGGCTGACTAAATTCACTGACAATTGCAAATTGAGAGCAGTCATCGAGTCCCCCAGTGATACTAATATACTGCAGAAATCCCTTTATAACCCAAACAAATGACTGGAACCAAAACCACGGATTTAAGCTAAATGCAAAAAAAAAAAGCATTATTACTCCCTTTCTGAAAGCTAACATCCCTGCTAATTACATTATAGACAGCACCTCCTAATTGTAGACACAGTGGTATGTGATCTGGGTACTCAGGTTGATAGCAATCTGAACTTCGGCTACCACATATCCACAGTAGTAAGGAAATCCTTCTATGTGGCACGTCTCGTAAGTAAAGGCATCACATCTAGATCTATGGATGTTATAATTCCATTATACTCAGCTCTCATTAGACAAATAATTGAGTGCAGTGCTCCCTTTTTCATGTATCTCACCAGACACCTGTAACAGTTGGAGAGACCACTGAGGTTTCTCACTAAGAAAATACATGATACACTAAACAAGTCCTAAATGGAAAGACTAAAAGCTCTGTCACTATTCTGTCTCCTACAGTCTGCAAAGGGGAGATCTGTGCCTGGCTTATGGGGCAGTCTTTGACCTGGTGTTGATGGAAATACTACACATTTGTAAATCAAACTCCAAAAGGGTCACTTGCTCCAATGATTTTAACTTAGCCTCTGACATAAATGCAGTAAAATCCGAGGTGTGCACCATGTGCTGTGAGGACAGAACTCTGTCCAAGTAGCTGAACAACAAGTGAATAAAGTCACACTCTCAAGTCTATAAAATCCAAGGTTTATTAGTAAAAACCATAAAAACGAACTGCAGTGGTAAGCGCTTTCACGTTGTACCCAACGCTTCATCAGACATCAAATGCAGTAAAAAATACCCCTTATAAACAAATTCAAATTCAAACAGACAAATCAGATCATGAAAGTAATTAAAGAAACAGGATATTGAATTAAAATCAATTAATAACAAATGATGTGTTAATTACCTATGAAGTCAATGCTTGAGGGGTCTACTAGAAAGAAAAGGCTTGAGTGTAAATCTGTCATTGAGTCCAAACCTATGAGCTTGTAGCTTTAGAATCCATTTCCCTTCCCTCTCTTCTGTACGGTTCCTGATGTTACCTAATCTACCTCCTTTGTGGACTAACTCCAAAACCCTGAACCTAAAACAATGTGAGGAACCATGGTCCAGGGTGTGCTTGGCCAAAGCATTGTTTGTATTGGCCTTCTCAATGGCATAGGCGTGCTCACGCATACGCTCACGAAAAGTCCTGGTCGTCATTCCAACATAGAACGAACTACAGGATTGACACACTGCCACATAGACCAAGTTAGAAGATCTACAATCAGCATAAAACTTAGACACATATTTACGTCCTGTAGCAGGGTGGACAAAACAGTCAGAGACAGCAATGAATTTACATTGATTGCAAGAGTGGTAAGGATATGTGCCATTCTTGCTCAAAGCTCTAGTGACTATTGGTTCTTTATCATAACACAGTAATCTATTGAGGGAGAGCATGTTCCTATAAGCTACATGTGGTTTGCTGTCTACTAGACTCCTAATGTTTTCATCCAACATTAGCAATTTCCAATTATTATTAAGAACTTGTAAAACATGACTATTCTTGTTAGTATATGGTAAAACAATCCTGTTAGTAAAATGTTTTGTTCTATCAGGTTCTAAAGGTGGATCACCACGTGTTCTCTTAAAAAGGAGCCCCTTTGGTAGCTCTGAGTGTCTCCTGTTTGTATGTTGTTATGAACTTTATTGCGATCATAACCTCTGTGTAAAAATTACTAGCAATCTCCTTCTTCTGAATGTCATAGGTGGTATTGAGGGTAGTCAACCTAGACACCCTCATGACCTGATTAGTTACTATGTTGTCATAAGCGTGTCTGGGGTGCATGCTGGTCCGGTGTAACAGATTATTCCTCCAGCACTCCTTCCTGTACAATTCAGTTTCAAGGCCTTTAAAAGTCTTGACGATCTTGACATCTAGGAATGCAATCTCATTAACAGAATGACTGCAATCAAACTGAAGGAAATCAGTTGTATTGTTCAGATAGGACACAAAATCAAATAGCTGTTCTATCGTGCCTCCCCACAAAATAATAACATCATCTACAAATCTATTGTAGTATTTGAGTTGAGTCAAGAACATATTGTTGTCATTGAAAACATGGGTAGCCTCCCAATGTGCCAATACCAAATTAGCATAGGCATTGGCACATGGGGTGCCCATCGCTACACCTTTGGTTTGAAGGTAGTACCTACTGTCATACAGCAAAACATTGTATTGGAGAACAAGCTCTAAAAGAGACATCCATCTAGTAATGATATGACTGGGAAATGTATTGTTCACTAACAGATTTCTAATATAATCCATCCCAGTAGTGTTTGGTATCGAAGTGAACAAAGATTTTACGTCAAGAGTGACGAGTATGTCCTCAGAGTCAAATGAGGTAGAGTTATGATGACAAGCTAGATTTTCTAAAAAATGTGTAGTGTCCTTTAATATTTGCTTGACTTTAGAAACAACAGGTTTCAACATCTTGTCCAAATAAATGGAGATCGGCTCAGTGAGCCATCCCCTGCTGGATACAATTGGTCTTAAAGAGGGGTTCTCTAGCCCTTTATGAATTTTGGGAAGACCTCTGAATGAGGGGACAAGAGGACTGTCAACCAAAAAGTAGGTATACAATTCTTTATCAATGACATCCATCAATAGCAGCTCATACAAATGACTATGCAAGTCCTTAATTAAATTGTTAAGATCATAATTACAAATAGACAAATACGTTTCACTGTCAGATAACATCAACTGCATTTTACATCTGTAGAAGGATCTGTCCATAATGACGACAGCACCGCCCTTGTCAGCTTGTCTAATGACCAAATCCTCATTGTTTCTAAGACTAGTGATAGCAGCTCTTTCTTGTGAAGTGGTGTTATAAAAACACGATTTGATATGTTTACTGTTGTATAACTCAAAAAGCTCAAGCTCACAGGCTTGTTCGAAGGCTACTAGTAGTGGATGCTGCAAAGGAAGAAAAGTGGATGGTTTTTTGAAGGGCATAGAACTCTTATTGTTATTGTCAACATGACTAGCCTCTTGTCCATATAGCAGTTTGAGCCCCAGGCTCCTAGTAAACATCTTAACATCGACAATGATGTCAGTCAAGTCATTACAACTAGAGGGTATAAACCCCAAACCTTTGTTTAAAACAGATATCTCGTATTCATTTAAATCATAGCTGGAAATATTTACCACTAAGTCCTGGTTACAGGTATATGTGACTTCTTTACATGTGGAAAGGTTTCCTCTGAGTTTTTCCTCTTCGCTGCCCTCCCCTGTGGAGACCAAGTCCTCCGTTCGAACGGTCTGAAGGGCAGCGGAAAAGAAGGAAGCCCCTCTCCTAATCCAAGAACTTCATTCTCCATTGAAACAACAAACGTGTCAATGGGGAGTTGTTTACGTTTGGTATCATTCCCCTTATGTCCGGAAACCTGTGCGGATCCACTTACAGCAGGCTGTGCATCCGTATTCATGTTTCCACTGTGATCAGCATGAATCAACGCTTCAACTAACACTTGTTTAGGTGCAGGAGTTGGAACGATGCTCGCCACACCAGTTACCGATTGCATGAGAGGAGACGCACCACTCGCGCTCGTTGATGATGGCTTTAATCTCCTCCACAAGTGTAATCACAGCAAGTTCATAATGCTCAATCAAGATCTTAATGTAAGTAAAACTGGTGTCTAAATTGAGCTTCTGCCATTTGGCTAGAAGCTCTGGTTGTGCTGTTCCAAAAGTCGGCATCTTTAAGACCCTTAAGCCTCTAGGAATTAGTTTAAAGCTAAGACAAGCTTCCATGTGCAGTTATGAACTTGCTGTGATTACACTTGTGGAGGAGATTAAAGCCAATGAGAAAGAACTATCTAGTGTTCTCGGGCAACATGAATTGGATGTACTTTCCACAGATTTGCGACACACTATAACCTCTATGGACTTTAAATCCTTACAGGATAAAAAAAGGAAACTCGAGAGAGATTTCCTGGATTTCCAAAACGGTCAGGTTTTTTCCTGGCCGCGTGACAACATCAAACGCCATCCTACTTCTACACACAAGCCGGTTATTTCTACTAACTTGCAACGAGCTCCCGAACGGGAATCAACACATCAGATGACATCATCAACGAGCGCGAGTGGTGCGTCTCCTCTCATGCAATCGGTAACTGGTGTGGCGAGCATCGTTCCAACTCCTGCACCTAAACAAGTGTTAGTTGAAGCGTTGATTCATGCTGATCACAGTGGAAACATGAATACGGATGCATAGCCTGCTGTAAGTGGATCCGCACAGGTTTCCGGACATAAGGGGAATGATACCAAACGTAAACAACTCCCCATTGACACGTTTGTTGTTTCAATGGAGAATGAAGATTCGGAGAGGGGCTTCCTTCTTTTCCGCTGCCTTTCAGACCGTTCGAACGGAGGACTTGGTCTCCACAGGGGAGGGCAGCGAAGAGGAAAAACTCAGAGGAAAAACTCAGAGGAAACCTTTCCACATGTAAAGAAGTCGCACATACCTGTAACCAGGACTTAGTGGTAAATATTTCCAGCTATGATTTAAATGAATACGAGATATCTGTTTTAAACAAAGGTTTGGGGTTTATACCCTCTAGTTGTAATGACTTGACTGACATCATTGTCGATGTTAAGATGTTTACTAGGAGCCTGGGGCTCAAACTGCTATATGGACAAGAGGCTAGTCATGTTGACAATAACAATAAGAGTTCTATGCCCTTCAAAAAACCATCCACTTTTCTTCCTTTGCAGCATCCACTACTAGAAGCCTTCGAACAAGCCTGTGAGCTTGAGCTTTTTGAGTTATACAACAGTAAACATATCAAATCGTGTTTTTATAACACCACTTCACAAGAAAAAGCTGCTATCACTAGTCTTAGAAACAATGAGGATTTGGCCATTAGACAAGCTGACAAGGGCGGTGCTGTCGTCATTATGGACAGATCCTTCTACAGATGTAAAATGCAGTTGATGTTATCTGACAGTGAAACGTATTTGTCTATTTGTAATTATGATCTTAACAATTTAATTAAGGACTTGCATAGTCATTTGTATGAGCTGCTATTGACGGATGTCATTGATAAAGAATTGTATACCTACTTTTTGGTTGACAGTCCTCTTGTCCCCTCATTCAGAGGTCTTCCCAAAATTCATAAAGGGCTAGAGAACCCCTCTTTAAGACCAATTGTATCCAGCAGGGATGGCTCACTGAGCCGATCTCCATTTATTTGGACAAGATGTTGAAACCTGTTGTTTCTAAAGTCAAGCAAATATTAAAGGACACTACACATTTTTTAGAAAATCTAGCTTGTCATCATAACTCTACCTCATTTGACTCTGAGGACATACTCGTCACTCTTGAAGTAAAATCTTTGTTCACTTCGATACCAAACACTACTGGGATGGATTATATTAGAAATCTGTTAGTGAACAATACATTTCCCAGTCATATCATTACTAGATGGATGTCTCTTTTAGAGCTTGTTCTCCAATACAATGTTTTGCTGTATGACAGTAGGTACTACCTTCAAACCAAAGGTGTAGCGATGGGCACCCCATGTGCCAATGCCTATGCTAATTTGGTATTGGCACATTGGGAGGCTACCCATGTTTTCAATGACAACAATATGTTCTTGACTCAACTCAAATACTACAATAGATTTGTAGATGATGTTTTTATTTTGTGGGGAGGCACGATAGAACAGCTATTTGATTTTGTGTCCTATCTGAACAATACAACTGATTTCCTTCAGTTTGATTGCAGTCATTCTGTTAATGAGATTGCATTCCTAGATGTCAAGATCGTCAAGACTTTTAAAGGCCTTGAAACTGAATTGTACAGGAAGGAGTGCTGGAGGAATAATCTGTTACACCGTACCAGCATGCACCCCCGACACGTTTATGACAACATAGTAACCAATCAGGTCATGAGGGCGCCTAGGTTGACTACCCTCAATACCACCTATGACATTCAGAAGAAGGAGATTGCTAGTAATTTTTTACACAGAGGTTATGATCGCAATAAAGTTCATAACAACATACAAACAGGAGACCGCCTCAGAGCTACCAAAGGGCTCCTTTTGAAGAGAACACGTGGTGATCCACCTTTAGAACCTGATAGAACAAAACATTTTACTAACAGGATTGTTTTACCATATACTAACAAGAATAGTCATGTTTTACAAGTTCTTAATAATAATTGGAAATTGCTAATGTTGGATGAAAACATTAGGAGTCTAGTAGACAGCAAACCACATGTAGCTTATAGGAACATGCTCTCCCTCAATAGATTACTGTGTTATGATAAAGAACCAATAGTCACTAGAGCTTTGAGCAAGAATGGCACATATCCTTGCCACTCTTGCAATCAATGTAAATTCATTGCTGTCTCTGACTGTTTTGTCCACCCTGCTACAGGACGTAAATATGTGTCTAAGTTTTATGCTGATTGTAGATCTTCTAACTTGGTCTATGTGGCAGTGTGTCAATCCTGTAGTTCGTTCTATGTTGGAATGACGACCAGGACTTTTCGTGAGCGTGCGTGAGCACGCCTATGCCATTGAGAAGGCCAATACAAACAATGCTTTGGCCAAGCACACCCTGGACCATGGTTCCTCACATTGTTTTAGGTTCAGGGTTTTGGAGTTAGTACACAAAGGAGGTAGATTAGGTAACATCAGGAACCGTACAGAAGAGAGGGAAGGGAAATGGATTCTAAAGCTACAAACTCATAGGTTTGGACTCAATGACAGATTTACACTCAAGCCTTTTCTTTCTAGTAGACCCCTCAAGCATTGACTTCATGGGTAATTAACACATCATTTGTTATTAATTGATTTTAATTCAATATCTTGTTTCTTTAATTACTTTCATGATCTGATTTGTCTGTTTGAATTTGAATTTGTTTATAAGGGGTATTTTTTACTGCATTTGATGTCTGATGAAGCGTTGGGTACAACGTGAAAGCGCTTACCACTGCAGTTCGTTTTTATGGTTTTTACTAATAAACCTTGGATTTTATCGACTTGAGAGTGTGACTTTATTCACTTGTTGTTCAGCTACTTGGACAGAGTTCTGTCCTCACAGCACATGGTGCACACCTCGGATTTTACTGCATTTGTGTCTTTCTTCTTCCATTGAGGGTGCTTTACCTGGCAAACCACTGTTTTTTTTGTGTTAGCCTCTGACATGACCATATCATGCTGGAGAGATAGATACATCTCCCAGAAACTACCTCTTCTCTGTAACAAGCTTCCAATTCAATTGAAGCTGAACCCCTCTATGACTCTCTTTAAATGCAACCTCGATGGGTGGCCATAAATTCACTCCTGGGGTGGTTCCCATGTCCCTTATGGACATACATCTGCAAACTTGCTCACCTAACTACTGACAGTTGGGGCAACCCAGGATAAATATGACTAGACTTGTAAGAGCTCTATGGCTATTAGCCTAGTAACATACCTCTCAACCTGGAAACATCAAAAATCTGGACAAAGGCCCATAAAAAGTGGGTACAACTGGCCAAAAATCTGTATGCTGATTAACATAAAATTTGAATGCATAATTATTCAACCTGCCCATTCCAATGGAATTATGGGATACCATCATTCTCTCACACACACACACACACACACACACACACACACGCACATACACACACACAAACTCACTTGCACTTTGTTGAGTGAACACATTCTCAAATATGTCATTTTAATGAAATTGCCCCCTCCCAAAACCCACTTATTGTCTCTAATTTTGCTGCTTAATGGTGTTTCATTCATTGATATATCCGACAAATCAAGGTAATTTAAAGCCAATAATCCCAGAGATTATCATAACTATTAATTTTGAAAAGATTCATGCTATACTGCCTGTTGGAGTCAGCACTGCCTCTCTGTTTTTCTCTCACACACTCAAAAGCTCAGATTGTATTGCATGCATGTACACACACACACACACACACACACACACACACACACACACGCACACACGCACACACGCACACACGCACACACACACACACACTTTTATTTTTTTTATTTTATTTATCTATTTTATCCTTTTTTCACACTTGATAAATAGCAAAGCACTCTTAAATGAAATAAAACCAAAAATAGCTTTTTAACTATTTGAGTTTCATGGCAGCATTTTTCAGTGGGCACAGGGTAGTTCCTGTCATACCTGTCAACCTCTTAGTGCAAGAAATCTGGACAAAGCCCAACAAAATGGGGGGAACAAAGGCCAAAAATTAGGGACATATTTTACATGCTGCTCTTACAAACAGGGTTTGTTTTAACATACATTTTTTTCTAAGTCTGAAACTCAGATGTATGCCATTATTTAATGACATCAATCCTTGGATTATCCCAGTGATTTGCCAGAAAACAACAAATTTTATGAGGAACAAACCAAAAATGTGAGCCAAAAAATCTGGACATTCTGCGAACATCTGGACAGTTGAGACTTGAGTTTGTCTAAGTCTAGATCCAGTTCTCTCTAGCAAACTACACATTCAGTCTATGATTCTCCAGCACCATGATGTGATATGGCCTAGGCATACTGTACACATCTCTCAACCTCTGAGTATTATACATCATAGCAGAGTGTACTGTACACATCTCTCAACCTCTGAGTATTATACATCATAGCAGAGTGTACTGTACACATCTCTCAACCTCTGAGTATTATACATCATAGCAGAGTGTACTGTAGATATCTCTCAACCTCTGAGTATTATACATCATAGCAGAGTGTACTGTAGATATCTCTCAACCTCTGAGTATTATACATCATAGCAGAGTGTACTGTACACATCTCTCAACCTCTGAGTATTATACATCATAGCAGAGTGTACTGTAGATATCTCTCAACCTCTGAGTATTATACATCATAGCAGAGTGTACTGTACACATCTCTCAACCTCTGAGTATTATACATCATAGCAGAGTGTACTGTACACATCTCTCAGCCTCTGAGTATTATACATCATAGCAGAGTGTACTGTAGATATCTCTCAGCCTCTGAGTATTATACATCATAGCAGAGTGTACTGTACACATCTCTCAGCCTCTGAGTATTATACATCATAGCAGAGTGTACTGTAGATATCTCTCAGCCTCTGAGTATTATACATCATAGCAGAGTGTACTGTAGATATCTCTCAGCCTCTGAGTATTATACATCATAGCAGAGTGTACTGTACACATCTCTCAGCCTCTGAGTATTATACATCATAGCAGAGTGTACTGTAGATATCTCTCAGCCTCTGAGTATTATACATCATAGCAGAGTGTACTGTACACATCTCTCAACCTCTGAGTATTATACATCATAGCAGAGTGTACTGTGCACATCTCTCAACCTCTGAGTATTATACATCATAGCAGAGTGTACTGTAGATATCTCTCAACCTCTGAGTATTATACATCATAGCAGAGTGTACTGTAGATATCTCTCAGCCTCTGAGTATTATACATCATAGCAGAGTGTACTGTACACATCTCTCAGCCTCTGAGTATTATACATCATAGCAGAGTGTACTGTAGATATCTCTCAGCCTCTGAGTATTATACATCATAGCAGAGTGTACTGTACACATCTCTCAGCCTCTGAGTATTATACATCATAGCAGAGTGTACTGTAGATATCTCTCAGCCTCTGAGTATTATACATCATAGCAGAGTGTACTGTACACATCTCTCAACCTCTGAGTATTATACATCATAGCAGAGTGTACTGTACACATCTCTCAACCTCTGAGTATTATACATCATAGCAGAGTGTACTGTAGATATCTCTCAACCTCTGAGTATTATACATCATAGCAGAGTGTACTGTAGATATCTCTCAGCCTCTGAGTATTATACATCATAGCAGAGTGTACTGTACACATCTCTCAACCTCTGAGTATTATACATCATAGCAGAGTGTACTGTACACATCTCTCAACCTCTGAGTATTATACATCATAGCAGAGTGTACTGTAGATATCTCTCAACCTCTGAGTATTATACATCATAGCAGAGTGTACTGTAGATATCTCTCAACCTCTGAGTATTATACATCATAGCAGAGTGTACTGTAGATATCTCTCAACCTCTGAGTATTATACATCATAGCAGAGTGTACTGTAGATATCTCTCAACCTCTGAGTATTATACATCATAGCAGAGTGTACTGTACACATCTCTCAACCTCTGAGTATTATACATCATAGCAGAGTGTACTGTACACATCTCTCAACCTCTGAGTATTATACATCATAGCAGAGTGTACTGTAGATATCTCTCAACCTCTGAGTATTATACATCATAGCAGAGTGTACTGTAGATATCTCTCAACCTCTGAGTATTATACATCATAGCAGAGTGTACTGTAGATATCTCTCAACCTCTGAGTATTATACATCATAGCAGAGTGTACTGTACACATCTCTCAACCTCTGAGTATTATACATCATAGCAGAGTGTACTGTAGATATCTCTCAACCTCTGAGTATTATACATCATAGCAGAGTGTACTGTAGATATCTCTCAACCTCTGAGTATTATACATCATAGCAGAGTGTACTGTAGATATCTCTCAACCTCTGAGTATTATACATCATAGCAGAGTGTACTGTACACATCTCTCAGCCTCTGAGTATTATACATCATAGCAGAGTGTACTGTACACATCTCTCAACCTCTGAGTATTATACATCATAGCAGAGTGTACTGTACACATCTCTCAGCCTCTGAGTATTATACATCATAGCAGAGTGTACTGTACACATCTCTCAACCTCTGAGTATTATACATCATAGCAGAGTGTACTGTACACATCTCTCAACCTCTGAGTATTATACATCATAGCAGAGTGTACTGTAGATATCTCTCAACCTCTGAGTATTATACATCATAGCAGAGTGTACTGTAGATATCTCTCAACCTCTGAGTATTATACATCATAGCAGAGTGTACTGTAGATATCTCTCAACCTCTGAGTATTATACATCATAGCAGAGTGTACTGTACACATCTCTCAGCCTCTGAGTATTATACATCATAGCAGAGTGTACTGTACACATCTCTCAACCTCTGAGTATTATACATCATAGCAGAGTGTACTGTACACATCTCTCAGCCTCTGAGTATTATACATCATAGCAGAGTGTACTGTACACATCTCTCAACCTCTGAGTATTATACATCATAGCAGAGTGTACTGTAGATATCTCTCAACCTCTGAGTATTATACATCATAGCAGAGTGTACTGTACACATCTCTCAGCCTCTGAGTATTATACATCATAGCAGAGTGTACTGTACACATCTCTCAGCCTCTGAGTATTATACATCATAGCAGAGTGTACTGTACACATCTCTCAACCTCTGAGTATTATACATCATAGCAGAGTGTACTGTACACATCTCTCAACCTCTGAGTATTATACATCATAGCAGAGTGTACTGTACACATCTCTCAGCCTCTGAGTATTATACATCATAGCAGAGTGTACTGTAGATATCTCTCAACCTCTGAGTATTATACATCATAGCAGAGTGTACTGTAGATATCTCTCAACCTCTGAGTATTATACATCATAGCAGAGTGTACTGTACACATCTCTCAACCTCTGAGTATTATACATCATAGCAGAGTGTACTGTAGATATCTCTCAACCTCTGAGTATTATACATCATAGCAGAGTGTACTGTAGATATCTCTCAACCTCTGAGTATTATACATCATAGCAGAGTGTACTGTACACATCTCTCAACCTCTGAGTATTATACATCATAGCAGAGTGTACTGTACACATCTCTCAACCTCTGAGTATTATACATCATAGCAGAGTGTACTGTAGATATCTCTCAGCCTCTGAGTATTATACATCATAGCAGAGTGTCAAAAAGAGGGCACTATTTTCACATTAAGAGATTTTTACATACTAGACCCTATACAATTAGTTATTTGGGATTGTTGGGCCTACTTTTAATTTGCTATTTACCCATAGTAAATCTAAAAAGGAGCAAGGCTAAAATCTGTGGGCCAAAATCATATCACTTTAAGTCACAGGGGTTGAGATCCTTGGTGCTGCACTAATTTTGACAGCTGCTCAGTATATTAACCCAACAATGAAAGGCTAAATTCTCCGATTAATCTGCTCCCCCTACCCCATCACAACTGTTAAATTCCAGCACCTTCAGTTATTATAGTAGTCAAAATTGTACTATTGTGAGATTGACAACCAAGTCACACCACCCAATAGGAAAAGAGAAAGCTGGCGCTTCCTTGTTTATCCACCAGTTATATGGTAAGTGATGTACTGTGTCTATGTCCATTGAGCTATCAGATGTGGGGGAGTTGCCAAAGGAGTTGGTCCCCTAGGCAAATAAAGAGTGAGATTTGTCAGTGATGATCACTTTATAATGCTCCTTTTCCACGCTAATTAACTGACAGCCAATAAGTAGATGGAACACTAGCAGAGTTAAGAGAAAGTTTCTTTTAGATGTAAACCGTACTTCTCACCTCACAGACTAGTAGCCAAACAAGTAGCCGAAAAAACAGTGAAAACTGTTTTATTGGAACATCAGCAACAGAAGCATAAAAGGTTTAGCACTTTCATCCATCAGAACATCATCAGAACAATGAACCAGCCCAATCTATCAGTATAAATAGTAATTAAAACCATTACATGACTCTTAGACCATTAATTAAACAAATATTAATAAAAAAGCAATGCCTGTATAAGGGACTATTCTAGGTCAGGAAAGGTGGGAAACAAGGATTTTTTTGTTTCTTTTCTTTTTTTTTTCAGAAAAACAGCAGGAAAAGTACAGTAAATTCCAAACACAGGCTAGCGCACTTGAGTGGGCAGCCTCAACAGTTAAATTCAAACAAACAACTTTTACAAGTGCAGGTATGAGAAAACACAAAAAACAGGCTTAAAACAGGTAAATCAGCAGTTTAAACTTGCTTTTCAGCGAGGAAAGATGGTCGCACAGGTAATAACAGTAAATTATACTTAAATCTTGAAAGCAGTCACTCTTTTTCTTTCTCTGCTGCTAGCACCACTCTGCAGGACCACGAGGAGCTGTTGCTGAGTAGGAATAAGCGAAAAATCGTGCCAAAGCGGTTCTTTCTCTCAGCCGTCTAATAGTTTTGAGATAAAACCAACAGCAGAAGCTCCAACGTAAGGACAGCGTTCCGTAAATGTAAAGTAATCAGCACAAACAGTCACAGATGGAACGCCGAGGCTTGCAGGCAGTAAATGACTGCCGTATCACAAAAAACAGTTCAAAGCAGTTCAATCACGGCAGCGTGAGCTTCAAAGAAGCTTCAAATATACCACGAACACAACTCAGATATAATACCAGTGAAGGCAAGACAGGTAACCATAAATGTGCAGATAAGCTTCAAATCCAAGGACACATAAGCCACGAGCTCTACGATTTGAACGTTCTTTATTCAGTGAGCGCTTTCACCCCAGGCGGGTTTCTTCAGACTAAACATGGCAAGAAGCGTTCAGAAAACTGAGGAAACCGTGAAACCACACTGCAGAATCTATAAACACGGTTACCTGTCTTGCCTTCACTGGTATTATATCTGAGTTGTGTTCGTGGTATATTTGAAGCTTCTTTGAAGCTCACGCTGCCGTGATTGAACTGCTTTGAACTGTTTTTTGTGATACGGCAGTCATTTACTGCCTGCAAGCCTCGGCGTTCCATCTGTGACTGTTTGTGCCGTCTAATAGTTTTGCCTATGTAATAGGCAGAACAATCCAGGCAGTAGGCTGCATAAATAGCCCATTTGGTGTTACAATTATCTTTCTCCTTAATGAGAACCTTAACCCCATTAATAAAAAACTGACAGCTTACTAATATACGAGGACAAATTCTGCAACATCCACACTTGGACATACCATGGGTGCCAGATGAAATACAATCCCTACTAAATATTCTCTCTAATAACTGTTTGAAACAAAGGTCCTTCCTGTAAACCACAATTGGTTTGCCACCTAATATTCTACACAATTGGGGGGGGGGGTTGCAGATATCAGTAGCCAGTTATTTCTCATTGCTTGTACAATTTAATGACTATCCAAATAATAGGTACAAATAAAGGACATTGAAATTCCGGGGAATTCTGTATGGTTGAGAGGTATGCCTAGTAACCTCCTGTGAACTGTTTTATGTCTTGCTGCATCTCCATTCAGTAGTCTCATTAAGAACTGTGCATTTGAGGTTACCATTTTTAGAGTTTATGGTGAAACTTCTTTATGTTCTGTACTCTAAGACTAGAATCCCTTTGTAGTGTATCATGTGATATTGCTGTAAATGTGGGCTAGCAAAATACATTTCCTAAATTATCCTGCATGTATCATACCCTTTGCTATGCTGTCTTGTTTGCACAGACAGGACAAAGTAAGAAGCAGGAGTATAGATCATGACAGCCTGCATACCTAATAGACTCATGAATCAGATATGCTCTCTGCAATGTGGAAGACAGATCACAAGAGCTAATAACTATTAATTCATTTATTTATTTTTACATTTATTAATCATGTAGGTACACTGGTCCAAGAACCCTTTTCAGGCATGACCCAAGCCATAACGGCAAAAAGCAGAACAGTAGCTACAGCATATTGTGTGTTTGTCTTTTCCCGGTTAGGGGTCGCCACAGCAGAACTCTGGCCCACTAATGATTGGCAGTAGATTTTTATGGTGCCGAGTTGCCAGCCCGATGCCCAACCTTCAGCGAAGGCATGCCCATTCACGCATGTCTTTCGGAGGCCACTTGACCACGGGGAGGACATGGAGACTCCACACATAAGGCACTACAGCCGAGAATCGAACAGGAGAACCTCTTGCTGTGAGGCAACAACACTACAACTGTACCACCGTGGCTTTAAACAAAAATTCAACTAGAAATAAAAGAGAAAAAACAGAAAGCATTATGTACAGTACAGAAAAATACAATGCAGTAATTTGACAACATAATAAAGGAGATCCACTGTAAGTCTAATGAAAATAACAGAAAATAGAATAAAAAATTTGAAGAGAACCGAATGGCATATGTAGGTATATATATATATATATATATATATATATATATATATATATATATATATATATATATATAAAGAACAAATGTATAGGTAAATGAATGCAGGAATAATGAAGCATGATGGATAGAGAGACAAAGTGCACAAGAAGGTAAAAAAGGGTAAGAGATAGACTAGGAAATCAAATATGCTGTCTGGAGCTTGTTTTCTTTTCTGAAGGTGTCTTTGCCTCTTTTTCCTTTCAGTTTTGGGCACTATTAGTGTATAGTAGGTCTGCTTACTATAAAAAAGTCAAAAAAATGTCTTTTCACTTATATCCATCAAGACTAAATGCCATTATTCTCAGAACTTGCAAAATAAACTTGTTTGACTTTCTTACTACAGTTTGCCTTGTTATGCACCTTGTCCACAAAGTCAGCAGTTTATAACAGTGTACAACAGACTGCACAGGCGCCATTTTGGTTGACACAGTCTTCAGAATTCTGAAGTGTCGTGTAATATAGACTCCCCTGCCAAAAAATAAAGATATTTTCTTATTTCATGCATTGTGAAAAATAAAACTATGTGAACAGTGGTAACGATCTGAAGGTACACATCAGCTTCGGGTATAGATAACATGAATGCCAGACACTGCAGATGCACCCAACACAAAATGACTGCATTTAAATACAAAATAATAAAAGAGACTTTATTACCAGTTTTATAAATGGAAAGTACATAAGTTACTGGTTTCACAAGTATAAAATTAGCAGCTTTAGGCAAATAATTAATGCTACATCTCAAGGTTTCTAAAACAATTCTCTTAAGCAGTTACATATTAAAATCAATTAAATAATTACTTATTTAAAATAAGTATCAGAAGTAACATTAGACTAATGTAATTAACACAAGCATGTGATAGGAAAAGAAACCCAACTTTAAGTATATAAACAAAATTTCATGTTAGCCAGAATATTAAAATAAGAGTAAGGTTCAATGGTGCCACAGTTTTCATTTACTGATAGTGAAGAAAAAAGAAATAAATAAGCTTGCACTATCATTCAATAGGCAACTTTAACGAGTCAAGCTAGATCTAACATATACTGTGAATTTCAATGCATGTGTAAACATGTCTGAAGCAGCTAATGTTGTTGTTTCTTTCGGCTTTTCCCGGTTAAGGGTCACCACAGCGGAACTCCAGTCCGCTAATGATTGGCAGTAGATTTTTACGTGCCAAGTTGCCAGCTCTGACGCACAACCTTCAACGAAGGTACGCCCATTCACGCATGTCTCCACACAGAAGACGCTTTAGCTGAGAATCGAACAGGACAACGTCTTACTGTGAGGCAACAATGTTACCACAGCACCACCACCGCAGTTATTATGTCTTAACTCATAAAATGCAAAATATACTCATTTAGTTAGAAAAGGCTTCACTTCAAACATTTCATTTAAACCCAGGTAGAAAATGCTTTGAATGTATAGATCAAAAAAAAAGTTCCCACTTAAGTAGTACATTTTCTACACCCTCTTTTCTCATATTGAAAAATAGTTTATCCCACATGATGTGCATGCGTAGTCTACAACTAACTAAATTATATCTTTCTGATTATTATTATTTCATTACTTATAATCCATGAGATGTATTCAAGGATACTGATTTCTAGCCTCCTAGAAGGTTCCCTGCATAAAACTTTCAACACTTACATTTCACCAATTAAAGAACTTAAAGGACCAAAGTGGGCAAATGAAAAAAAAAAAAAAAGGTATGCTCTTACCATAACATTCCATCTGAGTTGTTGCTTCATTTGTCTTTAACCTGGGGTCTCGGATCCCACATCAGATCCGACTTGGCCATATACTCCAGCCTTGGAGCTGAAAAAATTAGCTCCTCCTATCCTACAAATAAGGTGCCAGTCTCCCTTCACCCCTCAGATCGAGTTTGCTGCTGATAAGAAAAAAACATTCCCTAAGCACAATCAAGCATCCGCCACATTATAAAGAAGAGTATATTAGGGGCTCCAATGATACAGGAAGTGGGAGAAACCTGAGTGTACCTCTGCCAAGTCCTCCCAGGACCTGAGGAAGGGAGAAGGAAGGGAGGAAGGATGAAGACAAATGAGCTAACAACTCAGATGGAATATATGGTAAGAATATAACTTTTTTACCTGAAGTTGTTGTCTTCATTTGGTCTTCAGCCTGTGGGACAACGTCCCCAGCTACATAAGCCCTGGGTGGCCCTCATGAAAGGATATTACAGAGCATGGCAGAGCCAAAGGAGGCCCTTTTCCTGAAACAGACATCCAATTTGTAATGGGATATGAAGGTATAAGAGGAAGATCAACTGGCTGCTGAACAAATGTCATCGATTGGACCTCTGGACCAAAAAGCTGCAGAGGTGGAAACAGACCTAGTGGAATGGGCCTTGATTTGAGTTGGTACAGGAATTCCCTTATTTGAATACACCAATGCAATTCAATTTGAAATCCAGTTTAGCTAATGTCACTTTAGTGATTGGTCTTCCTAATCTAGACTTAGCAAAGAAGACAAAAAGCTGGTCTGATTTTCTGATGTTTTTTGTCCTCTCCAATTAAAAGTGTAGCTGTCTGTGTACATCAAGCAGATGAAACTTGTACTCTCCCTTATTTTGGAAATTAGGAAGAAAGACTGGGAGATTAATACCTTGGTTAATGTTAGCCTCTGAAGCAACCCGGGGCATAAAGGAAGGATTAGTGCAAAGAGTCGCTCTGTCCTTGTGGAAGATAAGATAAAGAGGTTTAATGGACAAGGCTTGTAGTTCGGAAACCCTCTTAGCAGAGGTGATAGCCACTAAGAAGGCTGTTTTCCAAGACAAAAATTGTAAATCAACTGTGGTATCTGGTTCAAAGGGGGCAGAAACTAGGGCTTGTAACACCAAAGTGAGGTCCCAAGGAGGCGTAGGATCCTTGACGGGAGGCCGAAGTAGAAAAGTGCCCCTTAAAAATGCCTTACATATTTTTTAGATGCTAAAGATGAAGAATGTTCACCAATATGGAAATCTGAGATGGCTGCTAGTTGTACAGTTGTACCTTGACTGTAAAAAAGCTAGCTGCACTATTACAAATGTGAGCTAAAACATCCAGAATGGCGGGAATAGGAGTCCTGAAAGGATCTAACTGGTGCTGCTGCTCCCAGATCGAACATTTTTTTCCATTTGCTAGAGTAAATTTTCCTGGTAGAGGCCTTATGAACTGCAATCAAAATCTTCTGAACAGGAGAGGATAGCCCAAGAGTTCTAGCCATCAAAGAAAGTGGAGCAACCAAACGGTTAGCTTCATGCTGAGAACACCTGAATGTGAGTAGCCCGAAGGACGGAACAGAAGATCCAGAATGAGATCGAGAGTCCAAGGAGGGCATACAAGATGAGACCACAGGAAGGGGCATCAAACTTATTGAGGCTAGAAAGGAACAATAAGGATGACTTTGCACTTCAACCAGAATTTGGGTATCAGGTGAAGAGGCGGGTAGGCATAAAGTAGACCAGGGAGCCAAGCATGGATCAGAGCATCTCTGGGGGACTCCACTGTAGGGGGATCATGGCAAAGTACTCACTGTACTTGGTGTTGGAAGGAGAGATGAAGAGATTGCAGCAAGGTTGACCCCATATCTGGAAGATCATGTTTGCCACTGATGGATTGAGAGACCACTCATGAGACATCAGACTGGTTCTGCTGAGCTTGTCTACCAGAATGTTTGAATTCCCCAGAATGTGCTTTAGCACTAGAAAGGGGTTGGAAGAGATTACCCATTCCCACAATCTCATGGCTTCTTGACATAGGGGATAAGACTTTGTTCCTTCCTGTTTGTTAATGTACCAGGCAACCATCATATTGTCTGTCTGGATGGCAGTTGTCCCCGTGGGAAGAGAGGCATGAAGAGCTTGCAACACTAAAAAGATCACTCTTATCTCTAGGACATTTATATGAAAGTTGATTTCCAGGGAGGACCAGGTGCCTTGGACCATCCAGCCCAGCCAATGTCCCCCACCCATGCTGGGAGGTGTCCGTGGTCACTCTGGCCTTGGGAGGAGGAGGAATGAAAGGTCATCCTACATAAAGATCCTGAGATCAAAGGCACCATAGGAGGGAATCCTTGCAGACTTGAGACAGTCTTATGGGATAGTCCATGGACAGTTTGAGAAAAGACCATTGCATCACTAGGGTCCACTGAAGTACGTCATGTGAAGGCGAACCATTGACAGAAAAGTTATATTAGTCGCCATTGATCCCAATGCTCTGAGAATGAGAAAAGCAGGGGACGATGGTTGGAAAGGATCTGAATTACACGTAGTTGAAAAGATTGACTCCTGTCTTGGAGAAGGAAGGCCATACATTGTGCTGTGTCTAGTTGGGCTCCTATGAAGTCAATGTTCTGGATTGGATCCATTTTGGATTTTTAAAGATTGATAATTATGGCTACGATCAAGGCTAGGTGAAGGAAAAATCCCTGGCCTGAAGAAGTCGATGCTTGGTGGAAGCAGTGAGGAGCCAATCATCCAAATAAGGAAACACACAGAATCTGAGCAATCTCAGGTGAGCTGGTATTACTGCCATCACTTTGGTAAACACCATGGGAGCTGTGGTGAGGCCAAAGGGAAGTACCCTGAACTGGAAGTGATTGGCTCCCAGATGGAAGTTTTGTCCATCTTGATGTGGTAATATACACTCTGAAGGTCTACTGAGCACATGCAATCATCCTTCTGCAGAAAAGGCAGAATGGACTGTATTGTGACCATCCAGAATTTTGTTTTGGCAACAGACTTGTTTAGGGAAGTGAGATCCTGAATTGGTCTGAAGTCCCCCATCTTCTTTGGCACCAAAAACAATTGTGAATCGATGCCTGATCCAAACTGGTCTTAGGGGGCAGTTTGGATGAGTCTTTTTGCCAGCAGTTTGCTATTTCTAGGGCTGCTGCCTCCCTTTGATTTGATGGCACATCGGGGAAGTTTTATCTCGGACTTGGGATTTGAAGAACAAAATGGTGTAACCTTTGGATATTATTTTTAACACCCAATGATCGGCAGTAATGACTTCCCAGGCTGTTGGGTATAAGGAAAAATGTCCCCCAACTGCCTCCAGAGTAGAGTACTCAGACAATCCTTTAGGATCACTGAAAGGGCCTATCCGAGAATGTATCTCAAGACCCCTGATTTCTCAGACCCCCTCCTGCCATGGGGGCAGCACCTGCCATTGGAATAATTTCCTCCTCTGCCTCTGCAGGAAAAGTTTCCCTGTGAGTCAGGGAAAACACCTCAAGACTTTTGAAACCATAGCTTCTTACCACCATGCTGATTCTTGGAGTAGGATTGTTGTGGGGGTAGAAAACTGTATTCTGACAAAGTCTTTCCATCTTTCTTGCTCTGGAAGAGAGTGTCTCTAACCATGGGACCAAAAGGAGCTGATCTTTTAAAGGGCACATTGATGAAGGATGCCATGAAGGGTTCCGAAAATTCACATATCGACATCTAGACGTGGTGCCTAATGGCAATGCCCAAACCGGCTGCCCTTGAGGTGCCTACTGTTGCATGCAAAAGTAGCCTCCTGGATATGTTGGAGATAAAACGGAGGGTGGCCAGTCTGGAGGAGAAGATCTTCATGTCCTCTTCTCACATGGGACCCGGAGCAGAAGCAGAGAGTTCCTTAACAAGGTTTTTCTGAAGTCTGATCATGTGTGCTAGATAATTCAGCGCATGCAGAGAAAAGGTCGCTGAAGAGTAGACCTGTTTACTGAATCTGTCCATCGCCCTTGACTCCCTGTCCATGTCATGATTCCTTTGGAAAGCTAAATCTTTCGCATAATGCCAAGATTGTGAGAATAAGTAGCCCTACCATTTGTTGTCAGACTAGACTTCCATTCAGAGTGGAAAACCTGAAAAATACTGCCATGTTTGAGAGTCTGCAGCTCATGTGTCATTGACTAGCATGCATTTTACAAATGTTGTTCCTACTGATGTACTGCACATTTTCTGAAAGAAGCTTACAAATGTGTCAGCAAATTACTGAGATAAAAAAGACTTTTTACAAGAAGCAGGTTTGCAAGTTTCAGTTCCTGTCCAAGTTACCCCTCCCATCTCCTCTCCTTCAGTTGGGTAGAGTCTGACATTTCTAGCTTGGCTAGATTCAATTAATTAGTCAACTTTGCATGACAATAGACATCAAACAAATGACAGCCTCATACATCTTTTCAATTCTGCACTTCTGAATAGCATTTAAAATTAATTATTTCTTAAAATAAACACACACACATCAATCTAGAATTTAGGCAAGTCTATCCATTGCTTAAAATGTGTACAGTAAAATATTCGATATGAATTGTATTAAGGCTGCTCAAGTAGTTATCTTTGCATAGTTTTTCTGTTATAGCATAACCTAAATTTTGGTGTTTAATGCTAAGCTTTATATAACAGTAAAACATTTCTTGGTTTCTTCTTGACAATAACCTCATAAGCCTCTGAAGTGACCCAGTAATTTATGTTACTATAGATTTTTGTAGTTTGTCATAGTTGTATACTTATAGCATATTTCTCATCCTCTCAGCAACAGACTCCTGGAGAAAGCTTCTAAATCAGATACTTTTGAAAATAGCAGTACTATTGATTTAGTAAGCTCGCAAAGTAAGACTACATGAATTAGCATTCATTTTCTGAAGGAAAAAAGAAGCCTTTAATTGCAATGAATGTCATTATTTGTTCATGTGAATCTAACACCTTTTTCAAAA
>NC_056739.1:314315940-314318440 GCF_019279795.1 Protopterus annectens
ATCTGATGGATTATAATCATTTTACTGTGCCAGGATCAATGTAATGCCTGACATAATTTTAAATATATTGACTATGTAAGTTCAACTGTAACTGCTGATTTTGAACCGATTACCTTCCGTTTTTGAGGCAGAGACATCATCAACTTTCTTTTTCTTATTTGTATATGGGGTCAGGTGTTGTGTCAACTGTCACCATCTCTCTTGATTCAGTGCCACTCTCCCACCTTCTTTGACAGTCATGCCTGACTGTCACAGGTCTTCTCCCACACAATCCATCCATCTCTGCTTGATGGCCTAATTTCCTGCTGCCTTCTTTTATGGAATTGTCTTGCCTGAACCACCGTAATCTGTTCTTTGACCTTCTATGTAATTGGAGCTACTTTGGCTTCTGCTCTGATGTTCTCATTTCTTTCTCTGTCCCACAGTGTGCATCCTATTACCTTTCTGTCACCCCACAGTGTGCATCCTACTACCTTTCTATCACCCCACAGTGTGCATCCTACTACATTTCTATCACCCCACAGTGTGCATACTACTACCTTTCTGTCACCCCACAGTGTGCATACTACTACCTTTCTGTCATCCCACAGTGTGCACCCTACTACCTTTCTATCACCCCACAGTGTGCATCCTACTACCTTTCTATCACCCCAGAGTGTGCATCCTACTACCTTTCTATCACCCCACAGTGTGCATCCTACTACCTTTCTATCACCCCACAGTGTGCACCCTACTACCTTTCTATCACCCCACAGTGTGCACCCTACTACCATTCTGTCACCCCACAGTGTGCACCCTACTACCTTTCTGTCACCCCACAGTGTGCACCCTGCTACCTTTCTGTCACCCCACAGTGTGCATCCTACTAACTTTCTGTCACCCCACAGTGTGCATCCTACTACCTTTCCTACTACCTTTCTGTCACCCCACAGTGTGCACCCTACTACCTTTCTGTCACCCCACAGTGTGCACCCTGCTACCTTTATGTCACCCCACAGTGTGCATCCTACTACCTTTCTGTCACCCCACAGTGTGCATCCTACTACCTTTCTATCACCCCACAGTGTGCATCCTACTACCTTTCTATCACCCCACAGTGTGCATCCTAATACCTTTCTATCACCCCACAGTGTGCATCCTACTACCTTTCGATCACCCCACAGTGTGCATCCTACTACCTTTCTGTCACCCCACAGGGTGCACCCTACTACCTTTCTATCACCGCACAGTGTGCACCCTACTACCTTTCTATCACCCCACAGTGTGCACCCTACTACCTTTCTATCACCCCACAGTGTGCATCCTACTACCTTTCTATCACCCCACAGTGTGCACCCTACTACCTTTCTGTCACCCCACAGTGTGCACCCTATTACCTTTCTATCACCCCACAGTGTGCACCCTACTACCTTTCTATCACCCCACAGTGTGCACCCTACTACCTTTCTATCACCCCACAGTGTGCATCCTACTACCTTTCTATCACCCCACAGTGTGCATCCTACCTTTCTATTTCCCCACAGTGTGCATCCTACTACCTTTCTGTCACCCCACAGTGTGCACCCTACTACCTTTCTGTCACCCCACAGTGTGCATCCTACTACCTTTGTATCACCCCACAGTGTACATCCTACTACCTTTCTATCACCCCACAGTGTGCACCCTACTACCTTTCTATCACCCCACAGTGTGCATCCTACTACCTCTCTATCACCCCACAGTGTGCACCCTACTACCTTTCTGTCACCCCACAGTATGCACCATAATACCTTTCTATCACCCCACAGTGTGCACCCTACTACCTTTCTGTCACCCCACAGTGTGCACCCTACTACCTTTCTATCACCCCACAGTGTGCACCCTGCTACCTTTCTATCACCCCACAGTGTGCATCCTACTACCTTTCTATCACCCCACAGTGTGC
This sequence comes from Protopterus annectens, assembly GCF_019279795.1. Lineage (NCBI taxonomy): Eukaryota > Metazoa > Chordata > Ceratodontiformes > Protopteridae > Protopterus > Protopterus annectens. The sequence continues at coordinate 314,317,865 of NC_056739.1, forward strand.
ACCCTACTACCTTTCTATCACCCCACAGTGTGCACCCTACTACCTTTCTATCACCCACAGTGTGCATCCTACTACCTTTCTATCACCCCACAGTGTGCATCCTACTACCTTTCTATCACCCCACAGTGTGCATCCTACTACCTTTCTATCACCCCACAGTGTGCATCCTACTACCTTTCTTTCACCCCACAGTGTGCATCCTACTACCTTTCTATCACCCCACAGTGTGCACCCTACTACCTTTCTATCACCCCACAGTGTGCATCCTACTACCTTTCTATCACCCCACAGTGTGCATCCTACTACCTTTCTATTTCCCCACAGTGTGCATCCTACTACCTTTCTGTCACCCCACAGTGTGCACCCTACTATCTTTCTGTCACCCCACAGTGTGCATCCTACTACCTTTCTATCACCCCACAGTGTGCATCCTACTACCTTTCTATCACCCCACAGTGTGCATCCTACTACCTTTCTATCACCCCACAGTGTGCACCCTACTACCTTTCTATCACCCCACAGTGTGCATCCTACTACCTTTCTATCACCCCACAGTGTGCATCCTACTACCTTTCT